>NW_026910870.1:0-300000 GCF_963854185.1 Sardina pilchardus | reverse complement strand
ACAGTTGGCTGAGACGGCCAAAACATGCGCTCGTGGAAACTTTTTTCAAAATCCACTTTGGGCTTGTAAGATGTTGTAAAGTGACTTTCTGTCACAATGCACTACATGCACCTCAACACCCAACTTCATGAACACCACATCAGAGTGAATGATGCGACTGAACCGCGTGCGCTGGAGCCACCAGTGAGCGGCCAGTAGCTCATTGAGGCCCTTTGTGTTGTATGCGCTTGGTTTCAAGCTTCTAAGACCTTCCAATTTCAAGCTATGAAGGAAAAGTGAAGACACGTTTACTTTTCATATTTCATGACAGTTGGCTGAGACGGCCAAAACATGCGCCCGTGGAAACTTTTTTCAAAATCCACTTTGGGCTTGTAAGATGTTGTAAAGTGACTTTCTGTCACAATGCACTACATGCACCTCAACACCCAACTTCATGAACACCACATCAGAGTGAATGATGCGACTGAACCGCGTGCGCTGGAGCCACCAGTGAGCGGCCAGTAGCTCATTGAGGCCCTTTGTGTTGTATGCGCTTGGTTTCAAGCTTCTAAGACCTTCCAATTTCAAGCTATGAAGGAAAAGTGAAGACACGTTTACTTTTCTTATTTCATGACAGTTGGCTGAGACGGCCAAAACATGCGCTCGTGGAAACTTTTTTCAAAATCCACTTTGGGCTTGTAAGATGTTGTAAAGTGACTTTCTGTCACAATGCACTACATGCACCTCAACACCCAACTTCATGAACACCACATCAGAGTGAATGATGCGACTGAACCGCGTGCGCTGGAGCCACCAGTGAGCGGCCAGTAGCTCATTGAGGCCCTTTGTGTTGTATGCGCTTGGTTTCAAGCTTCTAAGACCTTCCAATTTCAAGCTATGAAGGAAAAGTGAAGACACGTTTACTTCTCATATTTCATGACAGTTGGCTGAGACGGCCAAAACATGCGCTCGTGGAAACTTTTTTCAAAATCCACTTTGGGCTTGTAAGATGTTGTAAAGTGACTTTCTGTCACAATGCACTACATGCACCTCAACACCCAACTTCATGAACACCACATCAGAGTGAATGATGCGACTGAACCGCGTGCGCTGGAGCCACCAGTGAGCGGCCAGTAGCTCATTGAGGCCCTTTGTGTTGTATGCGCTTGGTTTCAAGCTTCTAAGACCTTCCAATTTCAAGCTATGAAGGAAAAGTGAAGACACGTTTACTTTTCATATTTCATGACAGTTGGCTGAGACGGCCAAAACATGCGCCCGTGGAAACTTTTTTCAAAATCCACTTTGGGCTTGTAAGATGTTGTAAAGTGACTTTCTGTCACAATGCAGTACATGCACCTCAACACCCAACTTCATGAACACCACATCAGAGTGAATGATGCGACTGAACCGCGTGCGCTGGAGCCACCAGTGAGCGGCCAGTAGCTCATTGAGGCCCTTTGTGTTGTATGCGCTTGGTTTCAAGCTTCTAAGACCTTCCAATTTCAAGCTATGAAGGAAAAGTGAAGACACGTTTACTTTTCTTATTTCATGACAGTTGGCTGAGACGGCCAAAACATGCGCTCGTGGAAACTTTTTTCAAAATCCACTTTGGGCTTGTAAGATGTTGTAAAGTGACTTTCTGTCACAATGCACTACATGCACCTCAACACCCAACTTCATGAACACCACATCAGAGTGAATGATGCGACTGAACCGCGTGCGCTGGAGCCACCAGTGAGCGGCCAGTAGCTCATTGAGGCCCTTTGTGTTGTATGCGCTTGGTTTCAAGCTTCTAAGACCTTCCAATTTCAAGCTATGAAGGAAAAGTGAAGACACGTTTACTTTTCTTATTTCATGACAGTTGGCTGAGACGGCCAAAACATGCGCTCGTGGAAACTTTTTTCAAAATCCACTTTGGGCTTGTAAGATGTTGTAAAGTGACTTTCTGTCACAATGCACTACATGCACCTCAACACCCAACTTCATGAACACCACATCAGAGTGAATGATGCGACTGAACCGCGTGCGCTGGAGCCACCAGTGAGCGGCCAGTAGCTCATTGAGGCCCTTTGTGTTGTATGCGCTTGGTTTCAAGCTTCTAAGACCTTCCAATTTCAAGCTATGAAGGAAAAGTGAAGACACGTTTACTTTTCTTATTTCATGACAGTTGGCTGAGACGGCCAAAACATGCGCTCGTGGAAACTTTTTTCAAAATCCACTTTGGGCTTGTAAGATGTTGTAAAGTGACTTTCTGTCACAATGCACTACATGCACCTCAACACCCAACTTCATGAACACCACATCAGAGTGAATGATGCGACTGAACCGCGTGCGCTGGAGCCACCAGTGAGCGGCCAGTAGCTCATTGAGGCCCTTTGTGTTGTATGCGCTTGGTTTCAAGCTTCTAAGACCTTCCAATTTCAAGCTATGAAGGAAAAGTGAAGACACGTTTACTTTTCATATTTCATGACAGTTGGCTGAGACGGCCAAAACATGCGCTCGTGGAAACTTTTTTCAAAATCCACTTTGGGCTTGTAAGATGTTGTAAAGTGACTTTCTGTCACAATGCACTACATGCACCTCAACACCCAACTTCATGAACACCACATCAGAGTGAATGATGCGACTGAACCGCGTGCGCTGGAGCCACCAGTGAGCGGCCAGTAGCTCATTGAGGCCCTTTGTGTTGTATGCGCTTGGTTTCAAGCTTCTAAGACCTTCCAATTTCAAGCTATGAAGGAAAAGTGAAGACACGTTTACTTTTCTTATTTCATGACAGTTGGCTGAGACGGCCAAAACATGCGCTCGTGGAAACTTTTTTCAAAATCCACTTTGGGCTTGTAAGATGTTGTAAAGTGACTTTCTGTCACAATGCACTACATGCACCTCAACACCCAACTTCATGAACACCACATCAGAGTGAATGATGCGACTGAACCGTGTGCGCTGGAGCCACCAGTGAGCGGCCAGTAGCTCATTGAGGCCCTTTGTGTTGTATGCGCTTGGTTTCAAGCTTCTAAGACCTTCCAATTTCAAGCTATGAAGGAAAAGTGAAGACACGTTTACTTTTCATATTTCATGACAGTTGGCTGAGACGGCCAAAACATGCGCCCGTGGAAACTTTTTTCAAAATCCACTTTGGGCTTGTAAGATGTTGTAAAGTGACTTTCTGTCACAATGCAGTACATGCACCTCAACACCCAACTTCATGAACACCACATCAGAGTGAATGATGCGACTGAACCGCGTGCGCTGGAGCCACCAGTGAGCGGCCAGTAGCTCATTGAGGCCCTTTGTGTTGTATGCGCTTGGTTTCAAGCTTCTAAGACCTTCCAATTTCAAGCTATGAAGGAAAAGTGAAGACACGTTTACTTTTCTTATTTCATGACAGTTGGCTGAGACGGCCAAAACATGCGCTCGTGGAAACTTTTTTCAAAATCCACTTTGGGCTTGTAAGATGTTGTAAAGTGACTTTCTGTCACAATGCACTACATGCACCTCAACACCCAACTTCATGAACACCACATCAGAGTGAATGATGCGACTGAACCGCGTGCGCTGGAGCCACCAGTGAGCGGCCAGTAGCTCATTGAGGCCCTTTGTGTTGTATGCGCTTGGTTTCAAGCTTCTAAGACCTTCCAATTTCAAGCTATGAAGGAAAAGTGAAGACACGTTTACTTTTCATATTTCATGACAGTTGGCTGAGACGGCCAAAACATGCGCTCGTGGAAACTTTTTTCAAAATCCACTTTGGGCTTGTAAGATGTTGTAAAGTGACTTTCTGTCACAATGCACTACATGCACCTCAACACCCAACTTCATGAACACCACATCAGAGTGAATGATGCGACTGAACCGCGTGCGCTGGAGCCACCAGTGAGCGGCCAGTAGCTCATTGAGGCCCTTTGTGTTGTATGCGCTTGGTTTCAAGCTTCTAAGACCTTCCAATTTCAAGCTATGACGGAAAAGTGAAGACACGTTTACTTTTCATATTTCATGACAGTTGGCTGAGACGGCCAAAACATGCGCTCGTGGAAACTTTTTTCAAAATCCACTTTGGGCTTGTAAGATGTTGTAAAGTGACTTTCTGTCACAATGCACTACATGCACCTCAACACCCAACTTCATGAACACCACATCAGAGTGAATGATGCGACTGAACCGCGTGCGCTGGAGCCACCAGTGAGCGGCCAGTAGCTCATTGAGGCCCTTTGTGTTGTATGCGCTTGGTTTCAAGCTTCTAAGACCTTCCAATTTCAAGCTATGAAGGAAAAGTGAAGACACGTTTACTTTTCTTATTTCATGACAGTTGGCTGAGACGGCCAAAACATGCGCTCGTGGAAACTTTTTTCAAAATCCACTTTGGGCTTGTAAGATGTTGTAAAGTGACTTTCTGTCACAATGCACTACATGCACCTCAACACCCAACTTCATGAACACCACATCAGAGTGAATGATGCGACTGAACCGCGTGCGCTGGAGCCACCAGTGAGCGGCCAGTAGCTCATTGAGGCCCTTTGTGTTGTATGCGCTTGGTTTCAAGCTTCTAAGACCTTCCAATTTCAAGCTATGAAGGAAAAGTGAAGACACGTTTACTTTTCTTATTTCATGACAGTTGGCTGAGACGGCCAAAACATGCGCTCGTGGAAACTTTTTTCAAAATCCACTTTGGGCTTGTAAGATGTTGTAAAGTGACTTTCTGTCACAATGCACTACATGCACCTCAACACCCAACTTCATGAACACCACATCAGAGTGAATGATGCGACTGAACCGCGTGCGCTGGAGCCACCAGTGAGCGGCCAGTAGCTCATTGAGGCCCTTTGTGTTGTATGCGCTTGGTTTCAAGCTTCTAAGACCTTCCAATTTCAAGCTATGAAGGAAAAGTGAAGACACGTTTACTTTTCATATTTCATGACAGTTGGCTGAGACGGCCAAAACATGCGCTCGTGGAAACTTTTTTCAAAATCCACTTTGGGCTTGTAAGATGTTGTAAAGTGACTTTCTGTCACAATGCACTACATGCACCTCAACACCCAACTTCATGAACACCACATCAGAGTGAATGATGCGACTGAACCGCGTGCGCTGGAGCCACCAGTGAGCGGCCAGTAGCTCATTGAGGCCCTTTGTGTTTTATGCGCTTGGTTTCAAGCTTCTAAGACCTTCCAATTTCAAGCTATGAAGGAAAAGTGAAGACACGTTTACTTTTCATATTTCATGACAGTTGGCTGAGACGGCCAAAACATGCGCTCGTGGAAACTTTTTTCAAAATCCACTTTGGGCTTGTAAGATGTTGTAAAGTGACTTTCTGTCACAATGCACTACATGCACCTCAACACCCAACTTCATGAACACCACATCAGAGTGAATGATGCGACTGAACCGCGTGCGCTGGAGCCACCAGTGAGCGGCCAGTAGCTCATTGAGGCCCTTTGTGTTGTATGCGCTTGGTTTCAAGCTTCTAAGACCTTCCAATTTCAAGCTATGAAGGAAAAGTGAAGACACGTTTACTTTTCATATTTCATGACAGTTGGCTGAGACGGCCAAAACATGCGCCCGTGGAAACTTTTTTCAAAATCCACTTTGGGCTTGTAAGATGTTGTAAAGTGACTTTCTGTCACAATGCAGTACATGCACCTCAACACCCAACTTCATGAACACCACATCAGAGTGAATGATGCGACTGAACCGCGTGCGCTGGAGCCACCAGTGAGCGGCCAGTAGCTCATTGAGGCCCTTTGTGTTGTATGCGCTTGGTTTCAAGCTTCTAAGACCTTCCAATTTCAAGCTATGAAGGAAAAGTGAAGACACGTTTACTTTTCTTATTTCATGACAGTTGGCTGAGACGGCCAAAACATGCGCTCGTGGAAACTTTTTTCAAAATCCACTTTGGGCTTGTAAGATGTTGTAAAGTGACTTTCTGTCACAATGCACTACATGCACCTCAACACCCAACTTCATGAACACCACATCAGAGTGAATGATGCGACTGAACCGCGTGCGCTGGAGCCACCAGTGAGCGGCCAGTAGCTCATTGAGGCCCTTTGTGTTGTATGCGCTTGGTTTCAAGCTTCTAAGACCTTCCAATTTCAAGCTATGAAGGAAAAGTGAAGACACGTTTACTTTTCATATTTCATGACAGTTGGCTGAGACGGCCAAAACATGCGCTCGTGGAAACTTTTTTCAAAATCCACTTTGGGCTTGTAAGATGTTGTAAAGTGACTTTCTGTCACAATGCACTACATGCACCTCAACACCCAACTTCATGAACACCACATCAGAGTGAATGATGCGACTGAACCGCGTGCGCTGGAGCCACCAGTGAGCGGCCAGTAGCTCATTGAGGCCCTTTGTGTTGTATGCGCTTGGTTTCAAGCTTCTAAGACCTTCCAATTTCAAGCTATGAAGGAAAAGTGAAGACACGTTTACTTTTCATATTTCATGACAGTTGGCTGAGACGGCCAAAACATGCGCTCGTGGAAACTTTTTTCAAAATCCACTTTGGGCTTGTAAGATGTTGTAAAGTGACTTTCTGTCACAATGCACTACATGCACCTCAACACCCAACTTCATGAACACCACATCAGAGTGAATGATGCGACTGAACCGCGTGCGCTGGAGCCACCAGTGAGCGGCCAGTAGCTCATTGAGGCCCTTTGTGTTGTATGCGCTTGGTTTCAAGCTTCTAAGACCTTCCAATTTCAAGCTATGAAGGAAAAGTGAAGACACGTTTACTTTTCTTATTTCATGACAGTTGGCTGAGACGGCCAAAACATGCGCTCGTGGAAACTTTTTTCAAAATCCACTTTGGGCTTGTAAGATGTTGTAAAGTGACTTTCTGTCACAATGCACTACATGCACCTCAACACCCAACTTCATGAACACCACATCAGAGTGAATGATGCGACTGAACCGCGTGCGCTGGAGCCACCAGTGAGCGGCCAGTAGCTCATTGAGGCCCTTTGTGTTGTATGCGCTTGGTTTCAAGCTTCTAAGACCTTCCAATTTCAAGCTATGAAGGAAAAGTGAAGACACGTTTACTTTTCTTATTTCATGACAGTTGGCTGAGACGGCCAAAACATGCGCTCGTGGAAACTTTTTTCAAAATCCACTTTGGGCTTGTAAGATGTTGTAAAGTGACTTTCTGTCACAATGCACTACATGCACCTCAACACCCAACTTCATGAACACCACATCAGAGTGAATGATGCGACTGAACCGCGTGCGCTGGAGCCACCAGTGAGCGGCCAGTAGCTCATTGAGGCCCTTTGTGTTGTATGCGCTTGGTTTCAAGCTTCTAAGACCTTCCAATTTCAAGCTATGAAGGAAAAGTGAAGACACGTTTACTTTTCTTATTTCATGACAGTTGGCTGAGACGGCCAAAACATGCGCTCGTGGAAACTTTTTTCAAAATCCACTTTGGGCTTGTAAGATGTTGTAAAGTGACTTTCTGTCACAATGCACTACATGCACCTCAACACCCAACTTCATGAACACCACATCAGAGTGAATGATGCGACTGAACCGCGTGCGCTGGAGCCACCAGTGAGCGGCCAGTAGCTCATTGAGGCCCTTTGTGTTGTATGCGCTTGGTTTCAAGCTTCTAAGACCTTCCAATTTCAAGCTATGAAGGAAAAGTGAAGACACGTTTACTTTTCATATTTCATGACAGTTGGCTGAGACGGCCAAAACATGCGCTCGTGGAAACTTTTTTCAAAATCCACTTTGGGCTTGTAAGATGTTGTAAAGTGACTTTCTGTCACAATGCACTACATGCACCTCAACACCCAACTTCATGAACACCACATCAGAGTGAATGATGCGACTGAACCGCGTGCGCTGGAGCCACCAGTGAGCGGCCAGTAGCTCATTGAGGCCCTTTGTGTTGTATGCGCTTGGTTTCAAGCTTCTAAGACCTTCCAATTTCAAGCTATGAAGGAAAAGTGAAGACACGTTTACTTTTCTTATTTCATGACAGTTGGCTGAGACGGCCAAAACATGCGCTCGTGGAAACTTTTTTCAAAATCCACTTTGGGCTTGTAAGATGTTGTAAAGTGACTTTCTGTCACAATGCACTACATGCACCTCAACACCCAACTTCATGAACACCACATCAGAGTGAATGATGCGACTGAACCGCGTGCGCTGGAGCCACCAGTGAGCGGCCAGTAGCTCATTGAGGCCCTTTGTGTTGTATGCGCTTGGTTTCAAGCTTCTAAGACCTTCCAATTTCAAGCTATGAAGGAAAAGTGAAGACACGTTTACTTTTCATATTTCATGACAGTTGGCTGAGACGGCCAAAACATGCGCTCGTGGAAACTTTTTTCAAAATCCACTTTGGGCTTGTAAGATGTTGTAAAGTGACTTTCTGTCACAATGCACTACATGCACCTCAACACCCAACTTCATGAACACCACATCAGAGTGAATGATGCGACTGAACCGCGTGCGCTGGAGCCACCAGTGAGCGGCCAGTAGCTCATTGAGGCCCTTTGTGTTGTATGCGCTTGGTTTCAAGCTTCTAAGACCTTCCAATTTCAAGCTATGAAGGAAAAGTGAAGACACGTTTACTTTTCATATTTCATGACAGTTGGCTGAGACGGCCAAAACATGCGCTCGTGGAAACTTTTTTCAAAATCCACTTTGGGCTTGTAAGATGTTGTAAAGTGACTTTCTGTCACAATGCACTACATGCACCTCAACACCCAACTTCATGAACACCACATCAGAGTGAATGATGCGACTGAACCGCGTGCGCTGGAGCCACCAGTGAGCGGCCAGTAGCTCATTGAGGCCCTTTGTGTTGTATGCGCTTGGTTTCAAGCTTCTAAGACCTTCCAATTTCAAGCTATGAAGGAAAAGTGAAGACACGTTTACTTTTCATATTTCATGACAGTTGGCTGAGACGGCCAAAACATGCGCTCGTGGAAACTTTTTTCAAAATCCACTTTGGGCTTGTAAGATGTTGTAAAGTGACTTTCTGTCACAATGCACTACATGCACCTCAACACCCAACTTCATGAACACCACATCAGAGTGAATGATGCGACTGAACCGCGTGCGCTGGAGCCACCAGTGAGCGGCCAGTAGCTCATTGAGGCCCTTTGTGTTGTATGCGCTTGGTTTCAAGCTTCTAAGACCTTCCAATTTCAAGCTATGAAGGAAAAGTGAAGACACGTTTACTTTTCATATTTCATGACAGTTGGCTGAGACGGCCAAAACATGCGCCCGTGGAAACTTTTTTCAAAATCCACTTTGGGCTTGTAAGATGTTGTAAAGTGACTTTCTGTCACAATGCAGTACATGCACCTCAACACCCAACTTCATGAACACCACATCAGAGTGAATGATGCGACTGAACCGCGTGCGCTGGAGCCACCAGTGAGCGGCCAGTAGCTCATTGAGGCCCTTTGTGTTGTATGCGCTTGGTTTCAAGCTTCTAAGACCTTCCAATTTCAAGCTATGAAGGAAAAGTGAAGACACGTTTACTTTTCTTATTTCATGACAGTTGGCTGAGACGGCCAAAACATGCGCTCGTGGAAACTTTTTTCAAAATCCACTTTGGGCTTGTAAGATGTTGTAAAGTGACTTTCTGTCACAATGCACTACATGCACCTCAACACCCAACTTCATGAACACCACATCAGAGTGAATGATGCGACTGAACCGCGTGCGCTGGAGCCACCAGTGAGCGGCCAGTAGCTCATTGAGGCCCTTTGTGTTGTATGCGCTTGGTTTCAAGCTTCTAAGACCTTCCAATTTCAAGCTATGAAGGAAAAGTGAAGACACGTTTACTTTTCTTATTTCATGACAGTTGGCTGAGACGGCCAAAACATGCGCTCGTGGAAACTTTTTTCAAAATCCACTTTGGGCTTGTAAGATGTTGTAAAGTGACTTTCTGTCACAATGCACTACATGCACCTCAACACCCAACTTCATGAACACCACATCAGAGTGAATGATGCGACTGAACCGCGTGCGCTGGAGCCACCAGTGAGCGGCCAGTAGCTCATTGAGGCCCTTTGTGTTGTATGCGCTTGGTTTCAAGCTTCTAAGACCTTCCAATTTCAAGCTATGAAGGAAAAGTGAAGACACGTTTACTTTTCATATTTCATGACAGTTGGCTGAGACGGCCAAAACATGCGCTCGTGGAAACTTTTTTCAAAATCCACTTTGGGCTTGTAAGATGTTGTAAAGTGACTTTCTGTCACAATGCACTACATGCACCTCAACACCCAACTTCATGAACACCACATCAGAGTGAATGATGCGACTGAACCGCGTGCGCTGGAGCCACCAGTGAGCGGCCAGTAGCTCATTGAGGCCCTTTGTGTTGTATGCGCTTGGTTTCAAGCTTCTAAGACCTTCCAATTTCAAGCTATGAAGGAAAAGTGAAGACACGTTTACTTTTCATATTTCATGACAGTTGGCTGAGACGGCCAAAACATGCGCTCGTGGAAACTTTTTTCAAAATCCACTTTGGGCTTGTAAGATGTTGTAAAGTGACTTTCTGTCACAATGCACTACATGCACCTCAACACCCAACTTCATGAACACCACATCAGAGTGAATGATGCGACTGAACCGCGTGCGCTGGAGCCACCAGTGAGCGGCCAGTAGCTCATTGAGGCCCTTTGTGTTGTATGCGCTTGGTTTCAAGCTTCTAAGACCTTCCAATTTCAAGCTATGAAGGAAAAGTGAAGACACGTTTACTTTTCATATTTCATGACAGTTGGCTGAGACGGCCAAAACATGCGCCCGTGGAAACTTTTTTCAAAATCCACTTTGGGCTTGTAAGATGTTGTAAAGTGACTTTCTGTCACAATGCAGTACATGCACCTCAACACCCAACTTCATGAACACCACATCAGAGTGAATGATGCGACTGAACCGCGTGCGCTGGAGCCACCAGTGAGCGGCCAGTAGCTCATTGAGGCCCTTTGTGTTGTATGCGCTTGGTTTCAAGCTTCTAAGACCTTCCAATTTCAAGCTATGAAGGAAAAGTGAAGACACGTTTACTTTTCTTATTTCATGACAGTTGGCTGAGACGGCCAAAACATGCGCTCGTGGAAACTTTTTTCAAAATCCACTTTGGGCTTGTAAGATGTTGTAAAGTGACTTTCTGTCACAATGCACTACATGCACCTCAACACCCAACTTCATGAACACCACATCAGAGTGAATGATGCGACTGAACCGCGTGCGCTGGAGCCACCAGTGAGCGGCCAGTAGCTCATTGAGGCCCTTTGTGTTGTATGCGCTTGGTTTCAAGCTTCTAAGACCTTCCAATTTCAAGCTATGAAGGAAAAGTGAAGACACGTTTACTTTTCATATTTCATGACAGTTGGCTGAGACGGCCAAAACATGCGCTCGTGGAAACTTTTTTCAAAATCCATTTTGGGCTTGTAAGATGTTGTAAAGTGACTTTCTGTCACAATGCACTACATGCACCTCAACACCCAACTTCATGAACACCACATCAGAGTGAATGATGCGACTGAACCGCGTGCGCTGGAGCCACCAGTGAGCGGCCAGTAGCTCATTGAGGCCCTTTGTGTTGTATGCGCTTGGTTTCAAGCTTCTAAGACCTTCCAATTTCAAGCTATGAAGGAAAAGTGAAGACACGTTTACTTTTCATATTTCATGACAGTTGGCTGAGACGGCCAAAACATGCGCTCGTGGAAACTTTTTTCAAAATCCACTTTGGGCTTGTAAGATGTTGTAAAGTGACTTTCTGTCACAATGCACTACATGCACCTCAACACCCAACTTCATGAACACCACATCAGAGTGAATGATGCGACTGAACCGCGTGCGCTGGAGCCACCAGTGAGCGGCCAGTAGCTCATTGAGGCCCTTTGTGTTGTATGCGCTTGGTTTCAAGCTTCTAAGACCTTCCAATTTCAAGCTATGAAGGAAAAGTGAAGACACGTTTACTTTTCTTATTTCATGACAGTTGGCTGAGACGGCCAAAACATGCGCTCGTGGAAACTTTTTTCAAAATCCACTTTGGGCTTGTAAGATGTTGTAAAGTGACTTTCTGTCACAATGCACTACATGCACCTCAACACCCAACTTCATGAACACCACATCAGAGTGAATGATGCGACTGAACCGCGTGCGCTGGAGCCACCAGTGAGCGGCCAGTAGCTCATTGAGGCCCTTTGTGTTGTATGCGCTTGGTTTCAAGCTTCTAAGACCTTCCAATTTCAAGCTATGAAGGAAAAGTGAAGACACGTTTACTTTTCTTATTTCATGACAGTTGGCTGAGACGGCCAAAACATGCGCTCGTGGAAACTTTTTTCAAAATCCACTTTGGGCTTGTAAGATGTTGTAAAGTGACTTTCTGTCACAATGCACTACATGCACCTCAACACCCAACTTCATGAACACCACATCAGAGTGAATGATGCGACTGAACCGCGTGCGCTGGAGCCACCAGTGAGCGGCCAGTAGCTCATTGAGGCCCTTTGTGTTGTATGCGCTTGGTTTCAAGCTTCTAAGACCTTCCAATTTCAAGCTATGAAGGAAAAGTGAAGACACGTTTACTTTTCATATTTCATGACAGTTGGCTGAGACGGCCAAAACATGCGCTCGTGGAAACTTTTTTCAAAATCCACTTTGGGCTTGTAAGATGTTGTAAAGTGACTTTCTGTCACAATGCACTACATGCACCTCAACACCCAACTTCATGAACACCACATCAGAGTGAATGATGCGACTGAACCGCGTGCGCTGGAGCCACCAGTGAGCGGCCAGTAGCTCATTGAGGCCCTTTGTGTTGTATGCGCTTGGTTTCAAGCTTCTAAGACCTTCCAATTTCAAGCTATGAAGGAAAAGTGAAGACACGTTTACTTTTCTTATTTCATGACAGTTGGCTGAGACGGCCAAAACATGCGCTCGTGGAAACTTTTTTCAAAATCCACTTTGGGCTTGTAAGATGTTGTAAAGTGACTTTCTGTCACAATGCACTACATGCACCTCAACACCCAACTTCATGAACACCACATCAGAGTGAATGATGCGACTGAACCGCGTGCGCTGGAGCCACCAGTGAGCGGCCAGTAGCTCATTGAGGCCCTTTGTGTTTTATGCGCTTGGTTTCAAGCTTCTAAGACCTTCCAATTTCAAGCTATGAAGGAAAAGTGAAGACACGTTTACTTTTCATATTTCATGACAGTTGGCTGAGACGGCCAAAACATGCGCTCGTGGAAACTTTTTTCAAAATCCACTTTGGGCTTGTAAGATGTTGTAAAGTGACTTTCTGTCACAATGCACTACATGCACCTCAACACCCAACTTCATGAACACCACATCAGAGTGAATGATGCGACTGAACCGCGTGCGCTGGAGCCACCAGTGAGCGGCCAGTAGCTCATTGAGGCCCTTTGTGTTGTATGCGCTTGGTTTCAAGCTTCTAAGACCTTCCAATTTCAAGCTATGAAGGAAAAGTGAAGACACGTTTACTTTTCATATTTCATGACAGTTGGCTGAGACGGCCAAAACATGCGCTCGTGGAAACTTTTTTCAAAATCCACTTTGGGCTTGTAAGATGTTGTAAAGTGACTTTCTGTCACAATGCACTACATGCACCTCAACACCCAACTTCATGAACACCACATCAGAGTGAATGATGCGACTGAACCGCGTGCGCTGGAGCCACCAGTGAGCGGCCAGTAGCTCATTGAGGCCCTTTGTGTTGTATGCGCTTGGTTTCAAGCTTCTAAGACCTTCCAATTTCAAGCTATGAAGGAAAAGTGAAGACACGTTTACTTTTCATATTTCATGACAGTTGGCTGAGACGGCCAAAACATGCGCCCGTGGAAACTTTTTTCAAAATCCACTTTGGGCTTGTAAGATGTTGTAAAGTGACTTTCTGTCACAATGCAGTACATGCACCTCAACACCCAACTTCATGAACACCACATCAGAGTGAATGATGCGACTGAACCGCGTGCGCTGGAGCCACCAGTGAGCGGCCAGTAGCTCATTGAGGCCCTTTGTGTTGTATGCGCTTGGTTTCAAGCTTCTAAGACCTTCCAATTTCAAGCTATGAAGGAAAAGTGAAGACACGTTTACTTTTCTTATTTCATGACAGTTGGCTGAGACGGCCAAAACATGCGCTCGTGGAAACTTTTTTCAAAATCCACTTTGGGCTTGTAAGATGTTGTAAAGTGACTTTCTGTCACAATGCACTACATGCACCTCAACACCCAACTTCATGAACACCACATCAGAGTGAATGATGCGACTGAACCGCGTGCGCTGGAGCCACCAGTGAGCGGCCAGTAGCTCATTGAGGCCCTTTGTGTTGTATGCGCTTGGTTTCAAGCTTCTAAGACCTTCCAATTTCAAGCTATGAAGGAAAAGTGAAGACACGTTTACTTTTCATATTTCATGACAGTTGGCTGAGACGGCCAAAACATGCGCTCGTGGAAACTTTTTTCAAAATCCACTTTGGGCTTGTAAGATGTTGTAAAGTGACTTTCTGTCACAATGCACTACATGCACCTCAACACCCAACTTCATGAACACCACATCAGAGTGAATGATGCGACTGAACCGCGTGCGCTGGAGCCACCAGTGAGCGGCCAGTAGCTCATTGAGGCCCTTTGTGTTGTATGCGCTTGGTTTCAAGCTTCTAAGACCTTCCAATTTCAAGCTATGAAGGAAAAGTGAAGACACGTTTACTTTTCATATTTCATGACAGTTGGCTGAGACGGCCAAAACATGCGCTCGTGGAAACTTTTTTCAAAATCCACTTTGGGCTTGTAAGATGTTGTAAAGTGACTTTCTGTCACAATGCACTACATGCACCTCAACACCCAACTTCATGAACACCACATCAGAGTGAATGATGCGACTGAACCGCGTGCGCTGGAGCCACCAGTGAGCGGCCAGTAGCTCATTGAGGCCCTTTGTGTTGTATGCGCTTGGTTTCAAGCTTCTAAGACCTTCCAATTTCAAGCTATGAAGGAAAAGTGAAGACACGTTTACTTTTCTTATTTCATGACAGTTGGCTGAGACGGCCAAAACATGCGCTCGTGGAAACTTTTTTCAAAATCCACTTTGGGCTTGTAAGATGTTGTAAAGTGACTTTCTGTCACAATGCACTACATGCACCTCAACACCCAACTTCATGAACACCACATCAGAGTGAATGATGCGACTGAACCGCGTGCGCTGGAGCCACCAGTGAGCGGCCAGTAGCTCATTGAGGCCCTTTGTGTTGTATGCGCTTGGTTTCAAGCTTCTAAGACCTTCCAATTTCAAGCTATGAAGGAAAAGTGAAGACACGTTTACTTTTCATATTTCATGACAGTTGGCTGAGACGGCCAAAACATGCGCTCGTGGAAACTTTTTTCAAAATCCACTTTGGGCTTGTAAGATGTTGTAAAGTGACTTTCTGTCACAATGCACTACATGCACCTCAACACCCAACTTCATGAACACCACATCAGAGTGAATGATGCGACTGAACCGCGTGCGCTGGAGCCACCAGTGAGCGGCCAGTAGCTCATTGAGGCCCTTTGTGTTGTATGCGCTTGGTTTCAAGCTTCTAAGACCTTCCAATTTCAAGCTATGAAGGAAAAGTGAAGACAATTTACTTTTCATATTTCATGACAGTTGGCTGAGACGGCCAAAACATGCGCCCGTGGAAACTTTTTTCAAAATCCACTTTGGGCTTGTAAGATGTTGTAAAGTGACTTTCTGTCACAATGCAGTACATGCACCTCAACACCCAACTTCATGAACACCACATCAGAGTGAATGATGCGACTGAACCGCGTGCGCTGGAGCCACCAGTGAGCGGCCAGTAGCTCATTGAGGCCCTTTGTGTTGTATGCGCTTGGTTTCAAGCTTCTAAGACCTTCCAATTTCAAGCTATGAAGGAAAAGTGAAGACACGTTTACTTTTCTTATTTCATGACAGTTGGCTGAGACGGCCAAAACATGCGCTCGTGGAAACTTTTTTCAAAATCCACTTTGGGCTTGTAAGATGTTGTAAAGTGACTTTCTGTCACAATGCACTACATGCACCTCAACACCCAACTTCATGAACACCACATCAGAGTGAATGATGCGACTGAACCGCGTGCGCTGGAGCCACCAGTGAGCGGCCAGTAGCTCATTGAGGCCCTTTGTGTTGTATGCGCTTGGTTTCAAGCTTCTAAGACCTTCCAATTTCAAGCTATGAAGGAAAAGTGAAGACACGTTTACTTTTCATATTTCATGACAGTTGGCTGAGACGGCCAAAACATGCGCTCGTGGAAACTTTTTTCAAAATCCACTTTGGGCTTGTAAGATGTTGTAAAGTGACTTTCTGTCACAATGCACTACATGCACCTCAACACCCAACTTCATGAACACCACATCAGAGTGAATGATGCGACTGAACCGCGTGCGCTGGAGCCACCAGTGAGCGGCCAGTAGCTCATTGAGGCCCTTTGTGTTGTATGCGCTTGGTTTCAAGCTTCTAAGACCTTCCAATTTCAAGCTATGAAGGAAAAGTGAAGACACGTTTACTTTTCATATTTCATGACAGTTGGCTGAGACGGCCAAAACATGCGCTCGTGGAAACTTTTTTCAAAATCCACTTTGGGCTTGTAAGATGTTGTAAAGTGACTTTCTGTCACAATGCACTACATGCACCTCAACACCCAACTTCATGAACACCACATCAGAGTGAATGATGCGACTGAACCGCGTGCGCTGGAGCCACCAGTGAGCGGCCAGTAGCTCATTGAGGCCCTTTGTGTTGTATGCGCTTGGTTTCAAGCTTCTAAGACCTTCCAATTTCAAGCTATGAAGGAAAAGTGAAGACACGTTTACTTTTCTTATTTCATGACAGTTGGCTGAGACGGCCAAAACATGCGCTCGTGGAAACTTTTTTCAAAATCCACTTTGGGCTTGTAAGATGTTGTAAAGTGACTTTCTGTCACAATGCACTACATGCACCTCAACACCCAACTTCATGAACACCACATCAGAGTGAATGATGCGACTGAACCGCGTGCGCTGGAGCCACCAGTGAGCGGCCAGTAGCTCATTGAGGCCCTTTGTGTTGTATGCGCTTGGTTTCAAGCTTCTAAGACCTTCCAATTTCAAGCTATGAAGGAAAAGTGAAGACACGTTTACTTTTCTTATTTCATGACAGTTGGCTGAGACGGCCAAAACATGCGCTCGTGGAAACTTTTTTCAAAATCCACTTTGGGCTTGTAAGATGTTGTAAAGTGACTTTCTGTCACAATGCACTACATGCACCTCAACACCCAACTTCATGAACACCACATCAGAGTGAATGATGCGACTGAACCGCGTGCGCTGGAGCCACCAGTGAGCGGCCAGTAGCTCATTGAGGCCCTTTGTGTTGTATGCGCTTGGTTTCAAGCTTCTAAGACCTTCCAATTTCAAGCTATGAAGGAAAAGTGAAGACACGTTTACTTTTCATATTTCATGACAGTTGGCTGAGACGGCCAAAACATGCGCTCGTGGAAACTTTTTTCAAAATCCACTTTGGGCTTGTAAGATGTTGTAAAGTGACTTTCTGTCACAATGCACTACATGCACCTCAACACCCAACTTCATGAACACCACATCAGAGTGAATGATGCGACTGAACCGCGTGCGCTGGAGCCACCAGTGAGCGGCCAGTAGCTCATTGAGGCCCTTTGTGTTGTATGCGCTTGGTTTCAAGCTTCTAAGACCTTCCAATTTCAAGCTATGAAGGAAAAGTGAAGACACGTTTACTTTTCTTATTTCATGACAGTTGGCTGAGACGGCCAAAACATGCGCTCGTGGAAACTTTTTTCAAAATCCACTTTGGGCTTGTAAGATGTTGTAAAGTGACTTTCTGTCACAATGCACTACATGCACCTCAACACCCAACTTCATGAACACCACATCAGAGTGAATGATGCGACTGAACCGCGTGCGCTGGAGCCACCAGTGAGCGGCCAGTAGCTCATTGAGGCCCTTTGTGTTTTATGCGCTTGGTTTCAAGCTTCTAAGACCTTCCAATTTCAAGCTATGAAGGAAAAGTGAAGACACGTTTACTTTTCATATTTCATGACAGTTGGCTGAGACGGCCAAAACATGCGCTCGTGGAAACTTTTTTCAAAATCCACTTTGGGCTTGTAAGATGTTGTAAAGTGACTTTCTGTCACAATGCACTACATGCACCTCAACACCCAACTTCATGAACACCACATCAGAGTGAATGATGCGACTGAACCGCGTGCGCTGGAGCCACCAGTGAGCGGCCAGTAGCTCATTGAGGCCCTTTGTGTTGTATGCGCTTGGTTTCAAGCTTCTAAGACCTTCCAATTTCAAGCTATGAAGGAAAAGTGAAGACACGTTTACTTTTCATATTTCATGACAGTTGGCTGAGACGGCCAAAACATGCGCTCGTGGAAACTTTTTTCAAAATCCACTTTGGGCTTGTAAGATGTTGTAAAGTGACTTTCTGTCACAATGCACTACATGCACCTCAACACCCAACTTCATGAACACCACATCAGAGTGAATGATGCGACTGAACCGCGTGCGCTGGAGCCACCAGTGAGCGGCCAGTAGCTCATTGAGGCCCTTTGTGTTGTATGCGCTTGGTTTCAAGCTTCTAAGACCTTCCAATTTCAAGCTATGAAGGAAAAGTGAAGACACGTTTACTTTTCATATTTCATGACAGTTGGCTGAGACGGCCAAAACATGCGCCCGTGGAAACTTTTTTCAAAATCCACTTTGGGCTTGTAAGATGTTGTAAAGTGACTTTCTGTCACAATGCAGTACATGCACCTCAACACCCAACTTCATGAACACCACATCAGAGTGAATGATGCGACTGAACCGCGTGCGCTGGAGCCACCAGTGAGCGGCCAGTAGCTCATTGAGGCCCTTTGTGTTGTATGCGCTTGGTTTCAAGCTTCTAAGACCTTCCAATTTCAAGCTATGAAGGAAAAGTGAAGACACGTTTACTTTTCTTATTTCATGACAGTTGGCTGAGACGGCCAAAACATGCGCTCGTGGAAACTTTTTTCAAAATCCACTTTGGGCTTGTAAGATGTTGTAAAGTGACTTTCTGTCACAATGCACTACATGCACCTCAACACCCAACTTCATGAACACCACATCAGAGTGAATGATGCGACTGAACCGCGTGCGCTGGAGCCACCAGTGAGCGGCCAGTAGCTCATTGAGGCCCTTTGTGTTGTATGCGCTTGGTTTCAAGCTTCTAAGACCTTCCAATTTCAAGCTATGAAGGAAAAGTGAAGACACGTTTACTTTTCATATTTCATGACAGTTGGCTGAGACGGCCAAAACATGCGCTCGTGGAAACTTTTTTCAAAATCCACTTTGGGCTTGTAAGATGTTGTAAAGTGACTTTCTGTCACAATGCACTACATGCACCTCAACACCCAACTTCATGAACACCACATCAGAGTGAATGATGCGACTGAACCGCGTGCGCTGGAGCCACCAGTGAGCGGCCAGTAGCTCATTGAGGCCCTTTGTGTTGTATGCGCTTGGTTTCAAGCTTCTAAGACCTTCCAATTTCAAGCTATGAAGGAAAAGTGAAGACACGTTTACTTTTCATATTTCATGACAGTTGGCTGAGACGGCCAAAACATGCGCTCGTGGAAACTTTTTTCAAAATCCACTTTGGGCTTGTAAGATGTTGTAAAGTGACTTTCTGTCACAATGCACTACATGCACCTCAACACCCAACTTCATGAACACCACATCAGAGTGAATGATGCGACTGAACCGCGTGCGCTGGAGCCACCAGTGAGCGGCCAGTAGCTCATTGAGGCCCTTTGTGTTGTATGCGCTTGGTTTCAAGCTTCTAAGACCTTCCAATTTCAAGCTATGAAGGAAAAGTGAAGACACGTTTACTTTTCTTATTTCATGACAGTTGGCTGAGACGGCCAAAACATGCGCTCGTGGAAACTTTTTTCAAAATCCACTTTGGGCTTGTAAGATGTTGTAAAGTGACTTTCTGTCACAATGCACTACATGCACCTCAACACCCAACTTCATGAACACCACATCAGAGTGAATGATGCGACTGAACCGCGTGCGCTGGAGCCACCAGTGAGCGGCCAGTAGCTCATTGAGGCCCTTTGTGTTGTATGCGCTTGGTTTCAAGCTTCTAAGACCTTCCAATTTCAAGCTATGAAGGAAAAGTGAAGACACGTTTACTTTTCATATTTCATGACAGTTGGCTGAGACGGCCAAAACATGCGCTCGTGGAAACTTTTTTCAAAATCCACTTTGGGCTTGTAAGATGTTGTAAAGTGACTTTCTGTCACAATGCACTACATGCACCTCAACACCCAACTTCATGAACACCACATCAGAGTGAATGATGCGACTGAACCGCGTGCGCTGGAGCCACCAGTGAGCGGCCAGTAGCTCATTGAGGCCCTTTGTGTTGTATGCGCTTGGTTTCAAGCTTCTAAGACCTTCCAATTTCAAGCTATGAAGGAAAAGTGAAGACAATTTACTTTTCATATTTCATGACAGTTGGCTGAGACGGCCAAAACATGCGCCCGTGGAAACTTTTTTCAAAATCCACTTTGGGCTTGTAAGATGTTGTAAAGTGACTTTCTGTCACAATGCAGTACATGCACCTCAACACCCAACTTCATGAACACCACATCAGAGTGAATGATGCGACTGAACCGCGTGCGCTGGAGCCACCAGTGAGCGGCCAGTAGCTCATTGAGGCCCTTTGTGTTGTATGCGCTTGGTTTCAAGCTTCTAAGACCTTCCAATTTCAAGCTATGAAGGAAAAGTGAAGACACGTTTACTTTTCTTATTTCATGACAGTTGGCTGAGACGGCCAAAACATGCGCTCGTGGAAACTTTTTTCAAAATCCACTTTGGGCTTGTAAGATGTTGTAAAGTGACTTTCTGTCACAATGCACTACATGCACCTCAACACCCAACTTCATGAACACCACATCAGAGTGAACTAGAATGCATTTCCCGGTGGGAAAGTGCGAAGTGTGCTTGCTCCGACGCGCCGCGAGAGCGCCCCGGCAGGATACGCGACAGCTCGCCCTCAGGTCAAAGCGCCAAAGTTTGGCCAAGACGCGAAGCTGCTTCGAGTTTGGCGACGTTGCCCTCGATTGCCGAATTCTTACACTGACCTGACGAGTTGCCTAGGTTTATCAGTGGTATGTCCCAGAGCACCTCCAATGTAAAAATGTAGATGTCATCCCAAAGACGTAAAGAGATATGAGCCAAAATGCATTTTTAATAATTGCGGCGCCCCCTAGTGGCCAAATTACAACACATTTACTGAGGCTACTTTGGATGGTGTCCAAAATCATCCCGCCAAATATGGTCTCGATACCTCACAGCGTTTCCGAGATTTGACCTCACTTCCTGTTTGGACGCTTCACCATCGAATTTGATTGGCTGTCACGGGCGAACGCTTTGATGTATGAAAATGAAATGTACACCTCTAAGGTCTGTAGACCTTGTATTGAATTAAGTATGAGTTGTTCACGTGTAGCTAGCATGAAACACGTAACCACTGAAGGAAGGAGGGAGCCTAAGGAACTAGGCTAGCCTGACGACGTCATACTCAATTCTTATCAGAATATGAGTCTGAAACTGCTCCATTCAGCTGCGATTATGGGGCGTGATTCAACCGATACAGTGCGGGGGGGATAGCTCTGCACTCATTGGATAGACCAAACCAAACAGAACAAGTTATTGGCTGTCAGTATCTGCGAAATCTAAGACAGAAATATGTAGCAGGGTAGGCTATGGAAAACATCCTCCTTCGTTTTTAAAAATAATTCCTTCAAACTGTATGCAATGAACAGCTGGGGAAGTGTGTCGTTAACCCAACGAGCAAACAGACATTTTTAAACAAACGGGAACAACATCACCCAAACATGCTGTTTTAACTGGGTCTAAGTGTTCAGAAATAGTTGTGCGAATCCGTGATAAAACCTCCGTTTCAATAGCTAAGATAAACGAAAGGCCAAACTGCATGAACAAATTATGCATTCATAGCCATAGCGTTTCTGTTGCAATCAAAATCAACCTAAAGCCTACCTTACATTGCCAGACTTTGCAAAGATTTGGAAAAGATTTTTGAAAAACTACAGTCTCAGACCCTCTCACATCTAAAGACAATTCATTGAGTTTTTAGTCACAGTCTAGTCACAGGCCAGTCTCAGATTAGGATTTTGCAAAGACTGTGGGTCACTATTTACAAGACTGCTGCTAGATTCCTTCAAATTATTTCCATCGTGCAATAGGCTACACGTCATCATTCACAGGAAATCACATGATAGCCTACTCATATCAAAGTAATTTTTTCGCGTTTCTGCAGCATTGTTTGATGTGTGACATCACTAACAGATATAGAGCTGTTCTGTCACGTAGAACAACCGACTAATAAATTATAAGAAATGAAATAACAAATAATCATAAAGGCTACAGCTGTCGCCTATTTTGCCCCTTCCTGTTTCATGTTCGCGCAAGGTTACTATTGGTTTTTAATGTTCACGTCACTATTTGCATGAGCCACGACTGAAAAGACTTTCGATAATATCAAACATGTTTGATATTGTCGTAACGGCAAAACTAGAAAAAGACTGCCTCCGACGGACTTAAAACCGCTAAGATTGGCACCTTACACTAAACGATTTAGATGACGGGAGCGCGCTGCGATTTCAGTACAACTCCCAAGATTTCCGCCCGATTTTGGAAATTTAGTCGCCGACTGTTAAAACAGACCAAAATCGTGCAATGTAAGCCAGCCTTAAGCGAACATGGTCTCACTACCAACTCGTTGAACGAGGACGCATGCAGCCGTGAACGTCACTGCTGTTCATATGTCAATCATCACGTAAAGCCCGCCCTGTGAAATGCGATTGGTCCGAGCCGAAGTGTATCTCGAATAGTAGCAGCTGAACGGAGCAGTGCCAGACCGAAGTTCCCTGCCGAAAAAGAATGGAGGCGGGGCTAAACTTCGGTCTGGCATCCAGGCTAGAACTAGGCATGTTTCTAGAACAAATACGAGTAATGTTAGGAGTATAGCTATCCTGTTATGCGGGAACATCCGCAGTTTACTCACTGTTAAATAAGTTGCAATGTGTTATAGCCTCAAATGGATGGTAAAATAAACAGGACGACTCACCTGTTCAAATGATGTAATAGGATAAAATTTGGTTTTGATAAGTCAAAGCAACCAGGCTGTTACTGGTTAACGTTTCTGAATATGAAATCGATTTTGGATTGGTTGCATGTGATAAAAGCTATGCCATTTCCTGTCCAGACAGCATTCATATTCAGAAATACTGTACACCGGCAACAAAGACACACACACACACACACACACACACACACACACACACACACACACACACACACACACACACACACAAACAACTCTTTCAAACAGAAACGTCAGTCCGTTACATCTGCCTCTTGTCCACAAACTGCATGTCGCTGAGTTGACTAGCAACGAAGACTTTCACATAAACACACACACACACACACACACACACACTTACACACACACACAGACACACCACCCCTTCAAACACAAATATCTGTCTGTTACGTCTGCCTCTTGTCCACAAACTGCATGTTGCACAGTTCACCCACATCTACCCACAATTCTTTGATTTATAAATAACCCCAGCATTAAAAAACTGCAATGTGTCAAATCTTATTATACAACAATTGGGTTCTATGAAGCTGTTTCTTTGTTTCTGATTGGCCGAGAGACGTTCCATGAGTTGAAATATCCCACGATAATCCACTCTGACTTTTCACAGCTAATAATAAATCACTCCGCGATACAATGTCAAATTGTCAAGTGTAAAACGAACTGTCACATTGCATCCAAGCTGAAATACAGATACTCAGAACATAGAATATGACGGAGGTGGATATTAGCTAGTTGGATGGCATGTAGGCTAAGTAAAATAGTGATGTTTCAAAGCTAAAAGCATGTCCTAACCAGACGCAATTCGAGCTAACGTTTATTAGGCTTTATCTCCCTCAACAATGGAATTCTCTTCTCTGATTGGCTGATGGGGTGGCCATTAACTTCGTATAACCTGCTACCTTTGAAGTAGTTCCCGTAGCACACTTGAATATTAATTCGCCAAACTCGTTGCGAAGTTTAAATGAACTGTCACGTTGCATCCAAGCTGAAATACAGACGTGCAGAACCATAGTAACATTGTAGCATATGACGGAGGTGGATTGTAGCTAGTTGGATGCCATATAAGCTATAAAAGTAGCGATCTTTCCAAGTTAAAGTTAATCAGAATCCTGGGATATGGCCGCTTGACAACGGGAGAGATAGAACTAACGACTGGCTTTTGGCCGTAGCAACCAGCCATTTAGAACTAACGACTGGCCTTTGGCCATAGCAACCATCCATTTTAGAACTAGTAACGGCAGTTTTGTCCTGCAAGTAGAAAGTTGATATGTGGCGGAAAGTAGTCCCACAGTCAAGACAGTTTTAGCGATGTTAACGGACGCAACGGTGGAATAAAACTGTGTTCTAAATATACAGGTTATGAATACAAACGGGAGATAAGCGGGATAACGGCCTTCGAGGTCGACCGGTTCGATGGAAATAATGGCACGGCGGAGGTAACTCCGTCTCCGTGCTTCGCACGTCGCCGGAGTTCTAGACCTCCACCTAGCCATTATTTCCATCGAACCGGTCACCTCGTCGGCCGTTATCCCTTACATATTCTGCATTGCTTGACAACGGGAGAGATAGAACTAACGACTGGCTTTTGGCCATAGCAACGTGCTTTTAGAACTAACGACTGGCCTTTGGCCATAGCAACCATCCATTTAGAACTAGTAACGGCAGTTTGTCCTGCAAGTAATAGAACTTTGTGGCGGAGAGAAGTTAGTTCTACAAACAAGACAGTTTTAGCGATTTACATTATAATGGGAAATTAGCGCAAAAAACAAGTGGTAGAATTGTTGTATAAAAGCAATATAGCACTTGTGATCGTGGGTTGTTGCTGGATATTCCCACGGATGTAGTTGCCTGCGCCACTCGGCCTCGGGCCTCGAGGCTACGGCCGAACAACACCCGTGGGAATATCTAGCAACAACCCACTCCCACTCGTGCTATATTGCTTAAATATGTATACTGTATGTATATACTGTATGGGCAATTCCATGCAAAACTGTCAAGTCCATAACCCCACACAGCATCATACTATGATGTGGATGATGATTTCTTAAAAGTTTACCATTTCGCTCGCGCAAAAACAAAAATTAATCGTTCCTACATCGTTTTTTTCATCATTCCTACAAACATTTATCAGAACCAACATTTCTAGATGATGTTGGGAATGGGGTAGGCCTACTATTACTAAAATAAATGCATAAGGTAGCCTATGCCTGTTTTTTACATCCCGACTATTTAATGTAGGTTTTAGGCTAAGCCTACACAGTAAGAGCAACAAGTTGGCCAGAATTATATGAAATAAGGGCATAAAGGGCATGAATAAGACAATTCCTTAGGAGGGGTTGGGGATGCCTGGGTTGAGTTTGAGATGCATTAGGCCTATAGCCTACACATGGATCATCACTATTTGTTTTGTGTTTTTATCCAACTTTGATAACATGCATATAAATATGGAGATTACTTTCTTTTCGCCTTTTCATTGTTATTAGCCTATGCCAATCAACTGAGTTGAATGCTGTGCATGTTGTCTCTACATAGGCTACACATATTGCTGTGCATGTTGTCTACACAGCCTATAGTAGCCTACACTGTTGGCTAATCTAATTAGGCTACACACTTTGCGATAAGGTGACATTTCTGATTCTGACACAACCATCATACAAAATAAAACGAACTCAGCCAAAGCCTGTTGCAAAAGCCAAGTTCAGCGGCCACAACGTTTTGAAACTTTTCCCCCGGTTCCCATTCGGCTTATGTGACATTTGCAACGTTTAATCATCTTTAACATCGTTCATAGACCTTTACTGACCTCAATCACGCAGACCACCGCAGCATCAGTCTCTCTCTCTCTCCTGCTCCTCACTAACTTCTTGAAACATCTTTGTATCATCTAGCCAATGAATTGAAAGACAGTCTAAATGTTCCCATGCCAAAAACTAATGCTATACAATGCCATTTAGTTTTCACCATGTCTATGGTTTTCACTCGCAATAAGAAGCTGTTAGCCTGAGTTTGGTTGTTCGATGTTGGCATTTTCCATAACGTTCCATTTAGCTGCCAAAAGCAAATGAAATAGACAAATAGCTTACAATATCGCCAGGCTGCAATATCACCTTTCCTTCCCCATAGCTAAATGTAGGCAACGTTAAGCAATTAACAATTAGCCTACTAATATCAACTAACAATCTCACTATGTCGTTCACTGCGAATTGTGTCCTCTCTTCCGCCCACAGCACGGGAACGTTAACTACGCTCGCCTGCCTACCGCGCTAGCCAGAGCGCTAAAGGCTCTGAGGCATGGGAATCATAACGATAATTTCATTCAATAAACAGACTTGTAGGCTATTTATAGTTTGACTCGCTTTGTTGTCATGTTAAATTAATATCTAAATAATCACGCTGACGGTGTCAATGACAATCAATCAGGAGGAGTAGTTATTGAAAATAATCACGCTTTAGACATGACCAGCCTACTTCAACTTGATGGCACATAGACCATAGCTAGCAATAATTGCAAATATTTTTTAGATCTTCTGACTAAGTTTACTGTACTTATTCAAACGACATCAGCACCACTGTCACTGGATATAAAGCAAACGTTGACTTTCACTCGGTGCTTCACTGACTGTAAAAAAGTGTCATAATATTATCTATCTATGCACTGCCTGATGCTTGACAGCAATTGCTAGCTCGATGAGTTGCGAAACGACATCAGCAAAACGTACCACTCGGTCCGTATTAAATTTACAGTTAACAACATTGGCTTCCCAGGCATGCATTTAATTACCTTTCACTGCCTTCACGTCTGCCAGGCTCCAAACTGTCTTCATAACAGCAGTTGCAATTCAGTATTAAAACAGCCTTGGTAAAGTTAAAACCAACTATTTGAACTGCAGTTAGTTTAGCCTAACCTCATAACTAGACCTCTCAAATTCCGAAATTTGAAGTCTAAATATACACACTTTATGTTGAAAGTGTAACTGCGATTACATTCTAATTAAAATCCTCCTTGCCTCAAGCACACTGCAGACAGGGCGACCGCTCTACTTCCGGTATTTCGCCGACGTTGGGAGTGAAGTTCACCCAGAATGCTCAGGTCAATACAAATCATCCAAAACACACCGTCAGTATGAAACATCGTGTAATTGTCTAGTATATATACCAAATGAACACCCACAACATTTAACAGCGTGTAAGTCCGTACTTGTCCTTAGGGGCCATGGCATTGCTTAGATCTAACAAGTCTCAGGATGAGACACTCCGTAGCGGACCATCCTAGAACTGTCCACATTGTACCGTTGCGGACCATCTCCGATATCCAATGATAAATTGTAAGGTATGAGGCTACTATCATACGCTAGGGAATGTATGCCAGGACATGGCAGAACTCCATAGTGCTGTGAGAACTGCACCAAAGTATTTTACAAGAATGGCCTTGATTTGATTTTTTTTTTTTAAATATCAACATTGTATCTTAAATCACTCTGAAATGTCATTTCTGCATGACCTAAGCAATTTAAGATGAGCTATTCCGAATAATAGCATACATTCACAAACACACACGTTTTTGCTAATTATAGAGCCATCGACAGACCAAATAACACCAAATTTATTGAGGGTGCTTTGGATGGGGTCTCAAGTCATCCCACCAAATATGGCTTTCATACGTCACAGCATTGCCAAGATAGGCACACTTCCTGTTTGGTGGCTTCGCTCGCTGAATTTAATTGGTCGTCACAGGCGAACGCTTGGACGTATGAAGGCGAAATCAAGGCATTTGATCCGCCTTGGTCTGTAGATCACGCGTGCCAAGTTTCATGACGATCGGATGAACTATGCGGCCAAAGTCGCTTTACTTTGATTTTGGACAAAATTCAAAATGGTGGAAAATCCATCATGGCGGAAAATTACGTCACATGGTGCGCTGGAATCGGCTGAGTCAGAGGATTCCAACGGTATAAGTTTTATCAAAATCGGCCATACGGATCAAACGTTACGGGCATTAACGTGTTTTCCAACTTTGACCAGTTGGTGGCGCTAGGGCGTGAGAGCGGAGAGCATGAAACCTGGTGGTGTCAATCAGGGTAGTCTCTTCTATCAGCGTATCAAATTTCATGACTTAATGTCTTACGGTTTGGGCTACAGGTGGAAAAATGTGTGGGCATCAGCGCTCAAAAATCACTTTTCCATTCATTCCTATGGGAAAAAATCGACCGGAAAAACTGGAATAACGGGAGAACGACAAGGCGTATCAAAAAGCTGTATACAAGCCACCATCCTCGCATCAGGACCGACGCGTGAGAGGTGGAACGGCGTCTCTAGCTCTAAATCCCTAGGACAAGATAGGGAGACAAAAGTTTGACTTAAGATAAATAAGTAGTATATGAAACGCACGGAGAACAATAGTGTGCTTTTGCAAGCACACTAATGATGCGACTGAACCGCGTGCGCTGGAGCCACCAGTGAGCGGCCAGTAGCTCATTGAGGCCCTTTGTGTTGTATGCGCTTGGTTTCAAGCTTCTAAGACCTTCCAATTTCAAGCTATGAAGGAAAAGTGAAGACACGTTTACTTTTCATATTTCATGACAGTTGGCTGAGACGGCCAAAACATGCGCTCGTGGAAACTTTTTTCAAAATCCACTTTGGGCTTGTAAGATGTTGTAAAGTGACTTTCTGTCACAATGCACTACATGCACCTCAACACCCAACTTCATGAACACCACATCAGAGTGAATGATGCGACTGAACCGCGTGCGCTGGAGCCACCAGTGAGCGGCCAGTAGCTCATTGAGGCCCTTTGTGTTGTATGCGCTTGGTTTCAAGCTTCTAAGACCTTCCAATTTCAAGCTATGAAGGAAAAGTGAAGACACGTTTACTTTTCATATTTCATGACAGTTGGCTGAGACGGCCAAAACATGCGCTCGTGGAAACTTTTTTCAAAATCCACTTTGGGCTTGTAAGATGTTGTAAAGTGACTTTCTGTCACAATGCACTACATGCACCTCAACACCCAACTTCATGAACACCACATCAGAGTGAATGATGCGACTGAACCGCGTGCGCTGGAGCCACCAGTGAGCGGCCAGTAGCTCATTGAGGCCCTTTGTGTTGTATGCGCTTGGTTTCAAGCTTCTAAGACCTTCCAATTTCAAGCTATGAAGGAAAAGTGAAGACACGTTTACTTTTCTTATTTCATGACAGTTGGCTGAGACGGCCAAAACATGCGCTCGTGGAAACTTTTTTCAAAATCCACTTTGGGCTTGTAAGATGTTGTAAAGTGACTTTCTGTCACAATGCACTACATGCACCTCAACACCCAACTTCATGAACACCACATCAGAGTGAATGATGCGACTGAACCGCGTGCGCTGGAGCCACCAGTGAGCGGCCAGTAGCTCATTGAGGCCCTTTGTGTTGTATGCGCTTGGTTTCAAGCTTCTAAGACCTTCCAATTTCAAGCTATGAAGGAAAAGTGAAGACACGTTTACTTTTCATATTTCATGACAGTTGGCTGAGACGGCCAAAACATGCGCTCGTGGAAACTTTTTTCAAAATCCACTTTGGGCTTGTAAGATGTTGTAAAGTGACTTTCTGTCACAATGCACTACATGCACCTCAACACCCAACTTCATGAACACCACATCAGAGTGAATGATGCGACTGAACCGCGTGCGCTGGAGCCACCAGTGAGCGGCCAGTAGCTCATTGAGGCCCTTTGTGTTGTATGCGCTTGGTTTCAAGCTTCTAAGACCTTCCAATTTCAAGCTATGAAGGAAAAGTGAAGACACGTTTACTTTTCATATTTCATGACAGTTGGCTGAGACGGCCAAAACATGCGCTCGTGGAAACTTTTTTCAAAATCCACTTTGGGCTTGTAAGATGTTGTAAAGTGACTTTCTGTCACAATGCACTACATGCACCTCAACACCCAACTTCATGAACACCACATCAGAGTGAATGATGCGACTGAACCGCGTGCGCTGGAGCCACCAGTGAGCGGCCAGTAGCTCATTGAGGCCCTTTGTGTTGTATGCGCTTGGTTTCAAGCTTCTAAGACCTTCCAATTTCAAGCTATGAAGGAAAAGTGAAGACACGTTTACTTTTCATATTTCATGACAGTTGGCTGAGACGGCCAAAACATGCGCTCGTGGAAACTTTTTTCAAAATCCACTTTGGGCTTGTAAGATGTTGTAAAGTGACTTTCTGTCACAATGCACTACATGCACCTCAACACCCAACTTCATGAACACCACATCAGAGTGAATGATGCGACTGAACCGCGTGCGCTGGAGCCACCAGTGAGCGGCCAGTAGCTCATTGAGGCCCTTTGTGTTGTATGCGCTTGGTTTCAAGCTTCTAAGACCTTCCAATTTCAAGCTATGAAGGAAAAGTGAAGACACGTTTACTTTTCATATTTCATGACAGTTGGCTGAGACGGCCAAAACATGCGCTCGTGGAAACTTTTTTCAAAATCCACTTTGGGCTTGTAAGATGTTGTAAAGTGACTTTCTGTCACAATGCACTACATGCACCTCAACACCCAACTTCATGAACACCACATCAGAGTGAATGATGCGACTGAACCGCGTGCGCTGGAGCCACCAGTGAGCGGCCAGTAGCTCATTGAGGCCCTTTGTGTTGTATGCGCTTGGTTTCAAGCTTCTAAGACCTTCCAATTTCAAGCTATGAAGGAAAAGTGAAGACACGTTTACTTTTCATATTTCATGACAGTTGGCTGAGACGGCCAAAACATGCGCTCGTGGAAACTTTTTTCAAAATCCACTTTGGGCTTGTAAGATGTTGTAAAGTGACTTTCTGTCACAATGCACTACATGCACCTCAACACCCAACTTCATGAACACCACATCAGAGTGAATGATGCGACTGAACCGCGTGCGCTGGAGCCACCAGTGAGCGGCCAGTAGCTCATTGAGGCCCTTTGTGTTGTATGCGCTTGGTTTCAAGCTTCTAAGACCTTCCAATTTCAAGCTATGAAGGAAAAGTGAAGACACGTTTACTTTTCATATTTCATGACAGTTGGCTGAGACGGCCAAAACATGCGCTCGTGGAAACTTTTTTCAAAATCCACTTTGGGCTTGTAAGATGTTGTAAAGTGACTTTCTGTCACAATGCACTACATGCACCTCAACACCCAACTTCATGAACACCACATCAGAGTGAATGATGCGACTGAACCGCGTGCGCTGGAGCCACCAGTGAGCGGCCAGTAGCTCATTGAGGCCCTTTGTGTTGTATGCGCTTGGTTTCAAGCTTCTAAGACCTTCCAATTTCAAGCTATGAAGGAAAAGTGAAGACACGTTTACTTTTCATATTTCATGACAGTTGGCTGAGACGGCCAAAACATGCGCTCGTGGAAACTTTTTTCAAAATCCACTTTGGGCTTGTAAGATGTTGTAAAGTGACTTTCTGTCACAATGCACTACATGCACCTCAACACCCAACTTCATGAACACCACATCAGAGTGAATGATGCGACTGAACCGCGTGCGCTGGAGCCACCAGTGAGCGGCCAGTAGCTCATTGAGGCCCTTTGTGTTGTATGCGCTTGGTTTCAAGCTTCTAAGACCTTCCAATTTCAAGCTATGAAGGAAAAGTGAAGACACGTTTACTTTTCATATTTCATGACAGTTGGCTGAGACGGCCAAAACATGCGCTCGTGGAAACTTTTTTCAAAATCCACTTTGGGCTTGTAAGATGTTGTAAAGTGACTTTCTGTCACAATGCACTACATGCACCTCAACACCCAACTTCATGAACACCACATCAGAGTGAATGATGCGACTGAACCGCGTGCGCTGGAGCCACCAGTGAGCGGCCAGTAGCTCATTGAGGCCCTTTGTGTTGTATGCGCTTGGTTTCAAGCTTCTAAGACCTTCCAATTTCAAGCTATGAAGGAAAAGTGAAGACACGTTTACTTTTCATATTTCATGACAGTTGGCTGAGACGGCCAAAACATGCGCTCGTGGAAACTTTTTTCAAAATCCACTTTGGGCTTGTAAGATGTTGTAAAGTGACTTTCTGTCACAATGCACTACATGCACCTCAACACCCAACTTCATGAACACCACATCAGAGTGAATGATGCGACTGAACCGCGTGCGCTGGAGCCACCAGTGAGCGGCCAGTAGCTCATTGAGGCCCTTTGTGTTGTATGCGCTTGGTTTCAAGCTTCTAAGACCTTCCAATTTCAAGCTATGAAGGAAAAGTGAAGACACGTTTACTTTTCTTATTTCATGACAGTTGGCTGAGACGGCCAAAACATGCGCTCGTGGAAACTTTTTTCAAAATCCACTTTGGGCTTGTAAGATGTTGTAAAGTGACTTTCTGTCACAATGCACTACATGCACCTCAACACCCAACTTCATGAACACCACATCAGAGTGAATGATGCGACTGAACCGCGTGCGCTGGAGCCACCAGTGAGCGGCCAGTAGCTCATTGAGGCCCTTTGTGTTGTATGCGCTTGGTTTCAAGCTTCTAAGACCTTCCAATTTCAAGCTATGAAGGAAAAGTGAAGACACGTTTACTTTTCATATTTCATGACAGTTGGCTGAGACGGCCAAAACATGCGCTCGTGGAAACTTTTTTCAAAATCCACTTTGGGCTTGTAAGATGTTGTAAAGTGACTTTCTGTCACAATGCACTACATGCACCTCAACACCCAACTTCATGAACACCACATCAGAGTGAATGATGCGACTGAACCGCGTGCGCTGGAGCCACCAGTGAGCGGCCAGTAGCTCATTGAGGCCCTTTGTGTTGTATGCGCTTGGTTTCAAGCTTCTAAAACCTTCCAATTTCAAGCTATGAAGGAAAAGTGAAGACACGTTTACTTTTCTTATTTCATGACAGTTGGCTGAGACGGCCAAAACATGCGCTCGTGGAAACTTTTTTCAAAATCCACTTTGGGCTTGTAAGATGTTGTAAAGTGACTTTCTGTCACAATGCACTACATGCACCTCAACACCCAACTTCATGAACACCACATCAGAGTGAATGATGCGACTGAACCGCGTGCGCTGGAGCCACCAGTGAGCGGCCAGTAGCTCATTGAGGCCCTTTGTGTTTTATGCGCTTGGTTTCAAGCTTCTAAGACCTTCCAATTTCAAGCTATGAAGGAAAAGTGAAGACACGTTTACTTTTCATATTTCATGACAGTTGGCTGAGACGGCCAAAACATGCGCTCGTGGAAACTTTTTTCAAAATCCACTTTGGGCTTGTAAGATGTTGTAAAGTGACTTTCTGTCACAATGCACTACATGCACCTCAACACCCAACTTCATGAACACCACATCAGAGTGAATGATGCGACTGAACCGCGTGCGCTGGAGCCACCAGTGAGCGGCCAGTAGCTCATTGAGGCCCTTTGTGTTGTATGCGCTTGGTTTCAAGCTTCTAAGACCTTCCAATTTCAAGCTATGAAGGAAAAGTGAAGACACGTTTACTTTTCATATTTCATGACAGTTGGCTGAGACGGCCAAAACATGCGCCCGTGGAAACTTTTTTCAAAATCCACTTTGGGCTTGTAAGATGTTGTAAAGTGACTTTCTGTCACAATGCAGTACATGCACCTCAACACCCAACTTCATGAACACCACATCAGAGTGAATGATGCGACTGAACCGCGTGCGCTGGAGCCACCAGTGAGCGGCCAGTAGCTCATTGAGGCCCTTTGTGTTGTATGCGCTTGGTTTCAAGCTTCTAAGACCTTCCAATTTCAAGCTATGAAGGAAAAGTGAAGACACGTTTACTTTTCATATTTCATGACAGTTGGCTGAGACGGCCAAAACATGCGCTCGTGGAAACTTTTTTCAAAATCCACTTTGGGCTTGTAAGATGTTGTAAAGTGACTTTCTGTCACAATGCACTACATGCACCTCAACACCCAACTTCATGAACACCACATCAGAGTGAATGATGCGACTGAACCGCGTGCGCTGGAGCCACCAGTGAGCGGCCAGTAGCTCATTGAGGCCCTTTGTGTTGTATGCGCTTGGTTTCAAGCTTCTAAGACCTTCCAATTTCAAGCTATGAAGGAAAAGTGAAGACACGTTTACTTTTCATATTTCATGACAGTTGGCTGAGACGGCCAAAACATGCGCTCGTGGAAACTTTTTTCAAAATCCACTTTGGGCTTGTAAGATGTTGTAAAGTGACTTTCTGTCACAATGCAGTACATGCACCTCAACACCCAACTTCATGAACACCACATCAGAGTGAATGATGCGACTGAACCGCGTGCGCTGGAGCCACCAGTGAGCGGCCAGTAGCTCATTGAGGCCCTTTGTGTTGTATGCGCTTGGTTTCAAGCTTCTAAGACCTTCCAATTTCAAGCTATGAAGGAAAAGTGAAGACACGTTTACTTTTCATATTTCATGACAGTTGGCTGAGACGGCCAAAACATGCGCTCGTGGAAACTTTTTTCAAAATCCACTTTGGGCTTGTAAGATGTTGTAAAGTGACTTTCTGTCACAATGCACTACATGCACCTCAACACCCAACTTCATGAACACCACATCAGAGTGAATGATGCGACTGAACCGCGTGCGCTGGAGCCACCAGTGAGCGGCCAGTAGCTCATTGAGGCCCTTTGTGTTGTATGCGCTTGGTTTCAAGCTTCTAAGACCTTCCAATTTCAAGCTATGAAGGAAAAGTGAAGACACGTTTACTTTTCTTATTTCATGACAGTTGGCTGAGACGGCCAAAACATGCGCTCGTGGAAACTTTTTTCAAAATCCACTTTGGGCTTGTAAGATGTTGTAAAGTGACTTTCTGTCACAATGCACTACATGCACCTCAACACCCAACTTCATGAACACCACATCAGAGTGAATGATGCGACTGAACCGCGTGCGCTGGAGCCACCAGTGAGCGGCCAGTAGCTCATTGAGGCCCTTTGTGTTGTATGCGCTTGGTTTCAAGCTTCTAAGACCTTCCAATTTCAAGCTATGAAGGAAAAGTGAAGACACGTTTACTTTTCATATTTCATGACAGTTGGCTGAGACGGCCAAAACATGCGCCCGTGGAAACTTTTTTCAAAATCCACTTTGGGCTTGTAAGATGTTGTAAAGTGACTTTCTGTCACAATGCAGTACATGCACCTCAACACCCAACTTCATGAACACCACATCAGAGTGAATGATGCGACTGAACCGCGTGCGCTGGAGCCACCAGTGAGCGGCCAGTAGCTCATTGAGGCCCTTTGTGTTGTATGCGCTTGGTTTCAAGCTTCTAAGACCTTCCAATTTCAAGCTATGAAGGAAAAGTGAAGACACGTTTACTTTCCTTATTTCATGACAGTTGGCTGAGACGGCCAAAACATGCGCTCGTGGAAACTTTTTTCAAAATCCACTTTGGGCTTGTAAGATGTTGTAAAGTGACTTTCTGTCACAATGCACTACATGCACCTCAACACCCAACTTCATGAACACCACATCAGAGTGAATGATGCGACTGAACCGCGTGCGCTGGAGCCACCAGTGAGCGGCCAGTAGCTCATTGAGGCCCTTTGTGTTGTATGCGCTTGGTTTCAAGCTTCTAAGACCTTCCAATTTCAAGCTATGAAGGAAAAGTGAAGACACGTTTACTTTTCATATTTCATGACAGTTGGCTGAGACGGCCAAAACATGCGCTCGTGGAAACTTTTTTCAAAATCCACTTTGGGCTTGTAAGATGTTGTAAAGTGACTTTCTGTCACAATGCACTACATGCACCTCAACACCCAACTTCATGAACACCACATCAGAGTGAATGATGCGACTGAACCGCGTGCGCTGGAGCCACCAGTGAGCGGCCAGTAGCTCATTGAGGCCCTTTGTGTTGTATGCGCTTGGTTTCAAGCTTCTAAGACCTTCCAATTTCAAGCTATGAAGGAAAAGTGAAGACACGTTTACTTTTCATATTTCATGACAGTTGGCTGAGACGGCCAAAACATGCGCTCGTGGAAACTTTTTTCAAAATCCACTTTGGGCTTGTAAGATGTTGTAAAGTGACTTTCTGTCACAATGCACTACATGCACCTCAACACCCAACTTCATGAACACCACATCAGAGTGAATGATGCGACTGAACCGCGTGCGCTGGAGCCACCAGTGAGCGGCCAGTAGCTCATTGAGGCCCTTTGTGTTGTATGCGCTTGGTTTCAAGCTTCTAAGACCTTCCAATTTCAAGCTATGAAGGAAAAGTGAAGACACGTTTACTTTTCTTATTTCATGACAGTTGGCTGAGACGGCCAAAACATGCGCTCGTGGAAACTTTTTTCAAAATCCACTTTGGGCTTGTAAGATGTTGTAAAGTGACTTTCTGTCACAATGCACTACATGCACCTCAACACCCAACTTCATGAACACCACATCAGAGTGAATGATGCGACTGAACCGCGTGCGCTGGAGCCACCAGTGAGCGGCCAGTAGCTCATTGAGGCCCTTTGTGTTGTATGCGCTTGGTTTCAAGCTTCTAAGACCTTCCAATTTCAAGCTATGAAGGAAAAGTGAAGACACGTTTACTTTTCATATTTCATGACAGTTGGCTGAGACGGCCAAAACATGCGCTCGTGGAAACTTTTTTCAAAATCCACTTTGGGCTTGTAAGATGTTGTAAAGTGACTTTCTGTCACAATGCACTACATGCACCTCAACACCCAACTTCATGAACACCACATCAGAGTGAATGATGCGACTGAACCGCGTGCGCTGGAGCCACCAGTGAGCGGCCAGTAGCTCATTGAGGCCCTTTGTGTTGTATGCGCTTGGTTTCAAGCTTCTAAGACCTTCCAATTTCAAGCTATGAAGGAAAAGTGAAGACACGTTTACTTTTCATATTTCATGACAGTTGGCTGAGACGGCCAAAACATGCGCTCGTGGAAACTTTTTTCAAAATCCACTTTGGGCTTGTAAGATGTTGTAAAGTGACTTTCTGTCACAATGCACTACATGCACCTCAACACCCAACTTCATGAACACCACATCAGAGTGAATGATGCGACTGAACCGCGTGCGCTGGAGCCACCAGTGAGCGGCCAGTAGCTCATTGAGGCCCTTTGTGTTGTATGCGCTTGGTTTCAAGCTTCTAAGACCTTCCAATTTCAAGCTATGAAGGAAAAGTGAAGACACGTTTACTTTTCATATTTCATGACAGTTGGCTGAGACGGCCAAAACATGCGCTCGTGGAAACTTTTTTCAAAATCCACTTTGGGCTTGTAAGATGTTGTAAAGTGACTTTCTGTCACAATGCACTACATGCACCTCAACACCCAACTTCATGAACACCACATCAGAGTGAATGATGCGACTGAACCGCGTGCGCTGGAGCCACCAGTGAGCGGCCAGTAGCTCATTGAGGCCCTTTGTGTTGTATGCGCTTGGTTTCAAGCTTCTAAGACCTTCCAATTTCAAGCTATGAAGGAAAAGTGAAGACACGTTTACTTTTCATATTTCATGACAGTTGGCTGAGACGGCCAAAACATGCGCTCGTGGAAACTTTTTTCAAAATCCACTTTGGGCTTGTAAGATGTTGTAAAGTGACTTTCTGTCACAATGCACTACATGCACCTCAACACCCAACTTCATGAACACCACATCAGAGTGAATGATGCGACTGAACCGCGTGCGCTGGAGCCACCAGTGAGCGGCCAGTAGCTCATTGAGGCCCTTTGTGTTGTATGCGCTTGGTTTCAAGCTTCTAAGACCTTCCAATTTCAAGCTATGAAGGAAAAGTGAAGACACGTTTACTTTTCATATTTCATGACAGTTGGCTGAGACGGCCAAAACATGCGCTCGTGGAAACTTTTTTCAAAATCCACTTTGGGCTTGTAAGATGTTGTAAAGTGACTTTCTGTCACAATGCACTACATGCACCTCAACACCCAACTTCATGAACACCACATCAGAGTGAATGATGCGACTGAACCGCGTGCGCTGGAGCCACCAGTGAGCGGCCAGTAGCTCATTGAGGCCCTTTGTGTTGTATGCGCTTGGTTTCAAGCTTCTAAGACCTTCCAATTTCAAGCTATGAAGGAAAAGTGAAGACACGTTTACTTTTCATATTTCATGACAGTTGGCTGAGACGGCCAAAACATGCGCCCGTGGAAACTTTTTTCAAAATCCACTTTGGGCTTGTAAGATGTTGTAAAGTGACTTTCTGTCACAATGCAGTACATGCACCTCAACACCCAACTTCATGAACACCACATCAGAGTGAATGATGCGACTGAACCGCGTGCGCTGGAGCCACCAGTGAGCGGCCAGTAGCTCATTGAGGCCCTTTGTGTTGTATGCGCTTGGTTTCAAGCTTCTAAGACCTTCCAATTTCAAGCTATGAAGGAAAAGTGAAGACACGTTTACTTTTCTTATTTCATGACAGTTGGCTGAGACGGCCAAAACATGCGCTCGTGGAAACTTTTTTCAAAATCCACTTTGGGCTTGTAAGATGTTGTAAAGTGACTTTCTGTCACAATGCACTACATGCACCTCAACACCCAACTTCATGAACACCACATCAGAGTGAATGATGCGACTGAACCGCGTGCGCTGGAGCCACCAGTGAGCGGCCAGTAGCTCATTGAGGCCCTTTGTGTTGTATGCGCTTGGTTTCAAGCTTCTAAGACCTTCCAATTTCAAGCTATGAAGGAAAAGTGAAGACACGTTTACTTTTCATATTTCATGACAGTTGGCTGAGACGGCCAAAACATGCGCTCGTGGAAACTTTTTTCAAAATCCACTTTGGGCTTGTAAGATGTTGTAAAGTGACTTTCTGTCACAATGCACTACATGCACCTCAACACCCAACTTCATGAACACCACATCAGAGTGAATGATGCGACTGAACCGCGTGCGCTGGAGCCACCAGTGAGCGGCCAGTAGCTCATTGAGGCCCTTTGTGTTGTATGCGCTTGGTTTCAAGCTTCTAAGACCTTCCAATTTCAAGCTATGAAGGAAAAGTGAAGACACGTTTACTTTTCATATTTCATGACAGTTGGCTGAGACGGCCAAAACATGCGCTCGTGGAAACTTTTTTCAAAATCCACTTTGGGCTTGTAAGATGTTGTAAAGTGACTTTCTGTCACAATGCACTACATGCACCTCAACACCCAACTTCATGAACACCACATCAGAGTGAATGATGCGACTGAACCGCGTGCGCTGGAGCCACCAGTGAGCGGCCAGTAGCTCATTGAGGCCCTTTGTGTTGTATGCGCTTGGTTTCAAGCTTCTAAGACCTTCCAATTTCAAGCTATGAAGGAAAAGTGAAGACACGTTTACTTTTCTTATTTCATGACAGTTGGCTGAGACGGCCAAAACATGCGCTCGTGGAAACTTTTTTCAAAATCCACTTTGGGCTTGTAAGATGTTGTAAAGTGACTTTCTGTCACAATGCACTACATGCACCTCAACACCCAACTTCATGAACACCACATCAGAGTGAATGATGCGACTGAACCGCGTGCGCTGGAGCCACCAGTGAGCGGCCAGTAGCTCATTGAGGCCCTTTGTGTTGTATGCGCTTGGTTTCAAGCTTCTAAGACCTTCCAATTTCAAGCTATGAAGGAAAAGTGAAGACACGTTTACTTTTCATATTTCATGACAGTTGGCTGAGACGGCCAAAACATGCGCTCGTGGAAACTTTTTTCAAAATCCACTTTGGGCTTGTAAGATGTTGTAAAGTGACTTTCTGTCACAATGCACTACATGCACCTCAACACCCAACTTCATGAACACCACATCAGAGTGAATGATGCGACTGAACCGCGTGCGCTGGAGCCACCAGTGAGCGGCCAGTAGCTCATTGAGGCCCTTTGTGTTGTATGCGCTTGGTTTCAAGCTTCTAAGACCTTCCAATTTCAAGCTATGAAGGAAAAGTGAAGACACGTTTACTTTTCATATTTCATGACAGTTGGCTGAGACGGCCAAAACATGCGCTCGTGGAAACTTTTTTCAAAATCCACTTTGGGCTTGTAAGATGTTGTAAAGTGACTTTCTGTCACAATGCACTACATGCACCTCAACACCCAACTTCATGAACACCACATCAGAGTGAATGATGCGACTGAACCGCGTGCGCTGGAGCCACCAGTGAGCGGCCAGTAGCTCATTGAGGCCCTTTGTGTTGTATGCGCTTGGTTTCAAGCTTCTAAGACCTTCCAATTTCAAGCTATGAAGGAAAAGTGAAGACACGTTTACTTTTCATATTTCATGACAGTTGGCTGAGACGGCCAAAACATGCGCTCGTGGAAACTTTTTTCAAAATCCACTTTGGGCTTGTAAGATGTTGTAAAGTGACTTTCTGTCACAATGCACTACATGCACCTCAACACCCAACTTCATGAACACCACATCAGAGTGAATGATGCGACTGAACCGCGTGCGCTGGAGCCACCAGTGAGCGGCCAGTAGCTCATTGAGGCCCTTTGTGTTGTATGCGCTTGGTTTCAAGCTTCTAAGACCTTCCAATTTCAAGCTATGAAGGAAAAGTGAAGACACGTTTACTTTTCATATTTCATGACAGTTGGCTGAGACGGCCAAAACATGCGCTCGTGGAAACTTTTTTCAAAATCCACTTTGGGCTTGTAAGATGTTGTAAAGTGACTTTCTGTCACAATGCACTACATGCACCTCAACACCCAACTTCATGAACACCACATCAGAGTGAATGATGCGACTGAACCGCGTGCGCTGGAGCCACCAGTGAGCGGCCAGTAGCTCATTGAGGCCCTTTGTGTTGTATGCGCTTGGTTTCAAGCTTCTAAGACCTTCCAATTTCAAGCTATGAAGGAAAAGTGAAGACACGTTTACTTTTCATATTTCATGACAGTTGGCTGAGACGGCCAAAACATGCGCTCGTGGAAACTTTTTTCAAAATCCACTTTGGGCTTGTAAGATGTTGTAAAGTGACTTTCTGTCACAATGCACTACATGCACCTCAACACCCAACTTCATGAACACCACATCAGAGTGAATGATGCGACTGAACCGCGTGCGCTGGAGCCACCAGTGAGCGGCCAGTAGCTCATTGAGGCCCTTTGTGTTGTATGCGCTTGGTTTCAAGCTTCTAAGACCTTCCAATTTCAAGCTATGAAGGAAAAGTGAAGACACGTTTACTTTTCATATTTCATGACAGTTGGCTGAGACGGCCAAAACATGCGCTCGTGGAAACTTTTTTCAAAATCCACTTTGGGCTTGTAAGATGTTGTAAAGTGACTTTCTGTCACAATGCACTACATGCACCTCAACACCCAACTTCATGAACACCACATCAGAGTGAATGATGCGACTGAACCGCGTGCGCTGGAGCCACCAGTGAGCGGCCAGTAGCTCATTGAGGCCCTTTGTGTTGTATGCGCTTGGTTTCAAGCTTCTAAGACCTTCCAATTTCAAGCTATGAAGGAAAAGTGAAGACACGTTTACTTTTCATATTTCATGACAGTTGGCTGAGACGGCCAAAACATGCGCTCGTGGAAACTTTTTTCAAAATCCACTTTGGGCTTGTAAGATGTTGTAAAGTGACTTTCTGTCACAATGCACTACATGCACCTCAACACCCAACTTCATGAACACCACATCAGAGTGAATGATGCGACTGAACCGCGTGCGCTGGAGCCACCAGTGAGCGGCCAGTAGCTCATTGAGGCCCTTTGTGTTGTATGCGCTTGGTTTCAAGCTTCTAAGACCTTCCAATTTCAAGCTATGAAGGAAAAGTGAAGACACGTTTACTTTTCATATTTCATGACAGTTGGCTGAGACGGCCAAAACATGCGCCCGTGGAAACTTTTTTCAAAATCCACTTTGGGCTTGTAAGATGTTGTAAAGTGACTTTCTGTCACAATGCAGTACATGCACCTCAACACCCAACTTCATGAACACCACATCAGAGTGAATGATGCGACTGAACCGCGTGCGCTGGAGCCACCAGTGAGCGGCCAGTAGCTCATTGAGGCCCTTTGTGTTGTATGCGCTTGGTTTCAAGCTTCTAAGACCTTCCAATTTCAAGCTATGAAGGAAAAGTGAAGACACGTTTACTTTTCTTATTTCATGACAGTTGGCTGAGACGGCCAAAACATGCGCTCGTGGAAACTTTTTTCAAAATCCACTTTGGGCTTGTAAGATGTTGTAAAGTGACTTTCTGTCACAATGCAGTACATGCACCTCAACACCCAACTTCATGAACACCACATCAGAGTGAATGATGCGACTGAACCGCGTGCGCTGGAGCCACCAGTGAGCGGCCAGTAGCTCATTGAGGCCCTTTGTGTTGTATGCGCTTGGTTTCAAGCTTCTAAGACCTTCCAATTTCAAGCTATGAAGGAAAAGTGAAGACACGTTTACTTTTCATATTTCATGACAGTTGGCTGAGACGGCCAAAACATGCGCTCGTGGAAACTTTTTTCAAAATCCACTTTGGGCTTGTAAGATGTTGTAAAGTGACTTTCTGTCACAATGCACTACATGCACCTCAACACCCAACTTCATGAACACCACATCAGAGTGAATGATGCGACTGAACCGCGTGCGCTGGAGCCACCAGTGAGCGGCCAGTAGCTCATTGAGGCCCTTTGTGTTGTATGCGCTTGGTTTCAAGCTTCTAAGACCTTCCAATTTCAAGCTATGAAGGAAAAGTGAAGACACGTTTACTTTTCTTATTTCATGACAGTTGGCTGAGACGGCCAAAACATGCGCTCGTGGAAACTTTTTTCAAAATCCACTTTGGGCTTGTAAGATGTTGTAAAGTGACTTTCTGTCACAATGCACTACATGCACCTCAACACCCAACTTCATGAACACCACATCAGAGTGAATGATGCGACTGAACCGCGTGCGCTGGAGCCACCAGTGAGCGGCCAGTAGCTCATTGAGGCCCTTTGTGTTGTATGCGCTTGGTTTCAAGCTTCTAAGACCTTCCAATTTCAAGCTATGAAGGAAAAGTGAAGACACGTTTACTTTTCATATTTCATGACAGTTGGCTGAGACGGCCAAAACATGCGCTCGTGGAAACTTTTTTCAAAATCCACTTTGGGCTTGTAAGATGTTGTAAAGTGACTTTCTGTCACAATGCACTACATGCACCTCAACACCCAACTTCATGAACACCACATCAGAGTGAATGATGCGACTGAACCGCGTGCGCTGGAGCCACCAGTGAGCGGCCAGTAGCTCATTGAGGCCCTTTGTGTTGTATGCGCTTGGTTTCAAGCTTCTAAGACCTTCCAATTTCAAGCTATGAAGGAAAAGTGAAGACACGTTTACTTTTCATATTTCATGACAGTTGGCTGAGACGGCCAAAACATGCGCTCGTGGAAACTTTTTTCAAAATCCACTTTGGGCTTGTAAGATGTTGTAAAGTGACTTTCTGTCACAATGCACTACATGCACCTCAACACCCAACTTCATGAACACCACATCAGAGTGAATGATGCGACTGAACCGCGTGCGCTGGAGCCACCAGTGAGCGGCCAGTAGCTCATTGAGGCCCTTTGTGTTGTATGCGCTTGGTTTCAAGCTTCTAAGACCTTCCAATTTCAAGCTATGAAGGAAAAGTGAAGACACGTTTACTTTTCATATTTCATGACAGTTGGCTGAGACGGCCAAAACATGCGCTCGTGGAAACTTTTTTCAAAATCCACTTTGGGCTTGTAAGATGTTGTAAAGTGACTTTCTGTCACAATGCACTACATGCACCTCAACACCCAACTTCATGAACACCACATCAGAGTGAATGATGCGACTGAACCGCGTGCGCTGGAGCCACCAGTGAGCGGCCAGTAGCTCATTGAGGCCCTTTGTGTTGTATGCGCTTGGTTTCAAGCTTCTAAGACCTTCCAATTTCAAGCTATGAAGGAAAAGTGAAGACACGTTTACTTTTCATATTTCATGACAGTTGGCTGAGACGGCCAAAACATGCGCTCGTGGAAACTTTTTTCAAAATCCACTTTGGGCTTATAAGATGTTGTAAAGTGACTTTCTGTCACAATGCACTACATGCACCTCAACACCCAACTTCATGAACACCACATCAGAGTGAATGATGCGACTGAACCGCGTGCGCTGGAGCCACCAGTGAGCGGCCAGTAGCTCATTGAGGCCCTTTGTGTTGTATGCGCTTGGTTTCAAGCTTCTAAGACCTTCCAATTTCAAGCTATGAAGGAAAAGTGAAGACACGTTTACTTTTCATATTTCATGACAGTTGGCTGAGACGGCCAAAACATGCGCTCGTGGAAACTTTTTTCAAAATCCACTTTGGGCTTGTAAGATGTTGTAAAGTGACTTTCTGTCACAATGCACTACATGCACCTCAACACCCAACTTCATGAACACCACATCAGAGTGAATGATGCGACTGAACCGCGTGCGCTGGAGCCACCAGTGAGCGGCCAGTAGCTCATTGAGGCCCTTTGTGTTGTATGCGCTTGGTTTCAAGCTTCTAAGACCTTCCAATTTCAAGCTATGAAGGAAAAGTGAAGACACGTTTACTTTTCATATTTCATGACAGTTGGCTGAGACGGCCAAAACATGCGCCCGTGGAAACTTTTTTCAAAATCCACTTTGGGCTTGTAAGATGTTGTAAAGTGACTTTCTGTCACAATGCAGTACATGCACCTCAACACCCAACTTCATGAACACCACATCAGAGTGAATGATGCGACTGAACCGCGTGCGCTGGAGCCACCAGTGAGCGGCCAGTAGCTCATTGAGGCCCTTTGTGTTGTATGCGCTTGGTTTCAAGCTTCTAAGACCTTCCAATTTCAAGCTATGAAGGAAAAGTGAAGACACGTTTACTTTTCTTATTTCATGACAGTTGGCTGAGACGGCCAAAACATGCGCTCGTGGAAACTTTTTTCAAAATCCACTTTGGGCTTGTAAGATGTTGTAAAGTGACTTTCTGTCACAATGCACTACATGCACCTCAACACCCAACTTCATGAACACCACATCAGAGTGAATGATGCGACTGAACCGCGTGCGCTGGAGCCACCAGTGAGCGGCCAGTAGCTCATTGAGGCCCTTTGTGTTGTATGCGCTTGGTTTCAAGCTTCTAAGACCTTCCAATTTCAAGCTATGAAGGAAAAGTGAAGACACGTTTACTTTTCATATTTCATGACAGTTGGCTGAGACGGCCAAAACATGCGCTCGTGGAAACTTTTTTCAAAATCCACTTTGGGCTTGTAAGATGTTGTAAAGTGACTTTCTGTCACAATGCACTACATGCACCTCAACACCCAACTTCATGAACACCACATCAGAGTGAATGATGCGACTGAACCGCGTGCGCTGGAGCCACCAGTGAGCGGCCAGTAGCTCATTGAGGCCCTTTGTGTTGTATGCGCTTGGTTTCAAGCTTCTAAGACCTTCCAATTTCAAGCTATGAAGGAAAAGTGAAGACACGTTTACTTTTCATATTTCATGACAGTTGGCTGAGACGGCCAAAACATGCGCTCGTGGAAACTTTTTTCAAAATCCACTTTGGGCTTGTAAGATGTTGTAAAGTGACTTTCTGTCACAATGCACTACATGCACCTCAACACCCAACTTCATGAACACCACATCAGAGTGAATGATGCGACTGAACCGCGTGCGCTGGAGCCACCAGTGAGCGGCCAGTAGCTCATTGAGGCCCTTTGTGTTGTATGCGCTTGGTTTCAAGCTTCTAAGACCTTCCAATTTCAAGCTATGAAGGAAAAGTGAAGACACGTTTACTTTTCTTATTTCATGACAGTTGGCTGAGACGGCCAAAACATGCGCTCGTGGAAACTTTTTTCAAAATCCACTTTGGGCTTGTAAGATGTTGTAAAGTGACTTTCTGTCACAATGCACTACATGCACCTCAACACCCAACTTCATGAACACCACATCAGAGTGAATGATGCGACTGAACCGCGTGCGCTGGAGCCACCAGTGAGCGGCCAGTAGCTCATTGAGGCCCTTTGTGTTGTATGCGCTTGGTTTCAAGCTTCTAAGACCTTCCAATTTCAAGCTATGAAGGAAAAGTGAAGACACGTTTACTTTTCATATTTCATGACAGTTGGCTGAGACGGCCAAAACATGCGCTCGTGGAAACTTTTTTCAAAATCCACTTTGGGCTTGTAAGATGTTGTAAAGTGACTTTCTGTCACAATGCACTACATGCACCTCAACACCCAACTTCATGAACACCACATCAGAGTGAATGATGCGACTGAACCGCGTGCGCTGGAGCCACCAGTGAGCGGCCAGTAGCTCATTGAGGCCCTTTGTGTTGTATGCGCTTGGTTTCAAGCTTCTAAGACCTTCCAATTTCAAGCTATGAAGGAAAAGTGAAGACACGTTTACTTTTCATATTTCATGACAGTTGGCTGAGACGGCCAAAACATGTGCTCGTGGAAACTTTTTTCAAAATCCACTTTGGGCTTGTAAGATGTTGTAAAGTGACTTTCTGTCACAATGCACTACATGCACCTCAACACCCAACTTCATGAACACCACATCAGAGTGAATGATGCGACTGAACCGCGTGCGCTGGAGCCACCAGTGAGCGGCCAGTAGCTCATTGAGGCCCTTTGTGTTGTATGCGCTTGGTTTCAAGCTTCTAAGACCTTCCAATTTCAAGCTATGAAGGAAAAGTGAAGACACGTTTACTTTTCATATTTCATGACAGTTGGCTGAGACGGCCAAAACATGCGCTCGTGGAAACTTTTTTCAAAATCCACTTTGGGCTTGTAAGATGTTGTAAAGTGACTTTCTGTCACAATGCACTACATGCACCTCAACACCCAACTTCATGAACACCACATCAGAGTGAATGATGCGACTGAACCGCGTGCGCTGGAGCCACCAGTGAGCGGCCAGTAGCTCATTGAGGCCCTTTGTGTAGTATGCGCTTGGTTTCAAGCTTCTAAGACCTTCCAATTTCAAGCTATGAAGGAAAAGTGAAGACACGTTTACTTTTCTTATTTCATGACAGTTGGCTGAGACGGCCAAAACATGCGCTCGTGGAAACTTTTTTCAAAATCCACTTTGGGCTTGTAAGATGTTGTAAAGTGACTTTCTGTCACAATGCACTACATGCACCTCAACACCCAACTTCATGAACACCACATCAGAGTGAATGATGCGACTGAACCGCGTGCGCTGGAGCCACCAGTGAGCGGCCAGTAGCTCATTGAGGCCCTTTGTGTTGTATGCGCTTGGTTTCAAGCTTCTAAGACCTTCCAATTTCAAGCTATGAAGGAAAAGTGAAGACACGTTTACTTTTCATATTTCATGACAGTTGGCTGAGACGGCCAAAACATGCGCTCGTGGAAACTTTTTTCAAAATCCACTTTGGGCTTGTAAGATGTTGTAAAGTGACTTTCTGTCACAATGCACTACATGCACCTCAACACCCAACTTCATGAACACCACATCAGAGTGAATGATGCGACTGAACCGCGTGCGCTGGAGCCACCAGTGAGCGGCCAGTAGCTCATTGAGGCCCTTTGTGTTGTATGCGCTTGGTTTCAAGCTTCTAAGACCTTCCAATTTCAAGCTATGAAGGAAAAGTGAAGACACGTTTACTTTTCATATTTCATGACAGTTGGCTGAGACGGCCAAAACATGCGCTCGTGGAAACTTTTTTCAAAATCCACTTTGGGCTTGTAAGATGTTGTAAAGTGACTTTCTGTCACAATGCACTACATGCACCTCAACACCCAACTTCATGAACACCACATCAGAGTGAATGATGCGACTGAACCGCGTGCGCTGGAGCCACCAGTGAGCGGCCAGTAGCTCATTGAGGCCCTTTGTGTTGTATGCGCTTGGTTTCAAGCTTCTAAGACCTTCCAATTTCAAGCTATGAAGGAAAAGTGAAGACACGTTTACTTTTCATATTTCATGACAGTTGGCTGAGACGGCCAAAACATGCGCTCGTGGAAACTTTTTTCAAAATCCACTTTGGGCTTGTAAGATGTTGTAAAGTGACTTTCTGTCACAATGCACTACATGCACCTCAACACCCAACTTCATGAACACCACATCAGAGTGAATGATGCGACTGAACCGCGTGCGCTGGAGCCACCAGTGAGCGGCCAGTAGCTCATTGAGGCCCTTTGTGTTGTATGCGCTTGGTTTCAAGCTTCTAAGACCTTCCAATTTCAAGCTATGAAGGAAAAGTGAAGACACGTTTACTTTTCATATTTCATGACAGTTGGCTGAGACGGCCAAAACATGCGCTCGTGGAAACTTTTTTCAAAATCCACTTTGGGCTTGTAAGATGTTGTAAAGTGACTTTCTGTCACAATGCACTACATGCACCTCAACACCCAACTTCATGAACACCACATCAGAGTGAATGATGCGACTGAACCGCGTGCGCTGGAGCCACCAGTGAGCGGCCAGTAGCTCATTGAGGCCCTTTGTGTAGTATGCGCTTGGTTTCAAGCTTCTAAGACCTTCCAATTTCAAGCTATGAAGGAAAAGTGAAGACACGTTTACTTTTCTTATTTCATGACAGTTGGCTGAGACGGCCAAAACATGCGCTCGTGGAAACTTTTTTCAAAATCCACTTTGGGCTTGTAAGATGTTGTAAAGTGACTTTCTGTCACAATGCACTACATGCACCTCAACACCCAACTTCATGAACACCACATCAGAGTGAATGATGCGACTGAACCGCGTGCGCTGGAGCCACCAGTGAGCGGCCAGTAGCTCATTGAGGCCCTTTGTGTTGTATGCGCTTGGTTTCAAGCTTCTAAGACCTTCCAATTTCAAGCTATGAAGGAAAAGTGAAGACACGTTTACTTTTCATATTTCATGACAGTTGGCTGAGACGGCCAAAACATGCGCTCGTGGAAACTTTTTTCAAAATCCACTTTGGGCTTGTAAGATGTTGTAAAGTGACTTTCTGTCACAATGCACTACATGCACCTCAACACCCAACTTCATGAACACCACATCAGAGTGAATGATGCGACTGAACCGCGTGCGCTGGAGCCACCAGTGAGCGGCCAGTAGCTCATTGAGGCCCTTTGTGTTGTATGCGCTTGGTTTCAAGCTTCTAAGACCTTCCAATTTCAAGCTATGAAGGAAAACTGAAGACACGTTTACTTTTCTTATTTCATGACAGTTGGCTGAGACGGCCAAAACATGCGCTCGTGGAAACTTTTTTCAAAATCCACTTTGGGCTTGTAAGATGTTGTAAAGTGACTTTCTGTCACAATGCACTACATGCACCTCAACACCCAACTTCATGAACACCACATCAGAGTGAATGATGCGACTGAACCGCGTGCGCTGGAGCCACCAGTGAGCGGCCAGTAGCTCATTGAGGCCCTTTGTGTTGTATGCGCTTGGTTTCAAGCTTCTAAGACCTTCCAATTTCAAGCTATGAAGGAAAAGTGAAGACACGTTTACTTTTCATATTTCATGACAGTTGGCTGAGACGGCCAAAACATGCGCTCGTGGAAACTTTTTTCAAAATCCACTTTGGGCTTGTAAGATGTTGTAAAGTGACTTTCTGTCACAATGCACTACATGCACCTCAACACCCAACTTCATGAACACCACATCAGAGTGAATGATGCGACTGAACCGCGTGCGCTGGAGCCACCAGTGAGCGGCCAGTAGCTCATTGAGGCCCTTTGTGTTGTATGCGCTTGGTTTCAAGCTTCTAAGACCTTCCAATTTCAAGCTATGAAGGAAAAGTGAAGACACGTTTACTTTTCATATTTCATGACAGTTGGCTGAGACGGCCAAAACATGCGCTCGTGGAAACTTTTTTCAATATCCACTTTGGGCTTGTAAGATGTTGTAAAGTGACTTTCTGTCACAATGCACTACATGCACCTCAACACCCAACTTCATGAACACCACATCAGAGTGAATGATGCGACTGAACCGCGTGCGCTGGAGCCACCAGTGAGCGGCCAGTAGCTCATTGAGGCCCTTTGTGTTGTATGCGCTTGGTTTCAAGCTTCTAAGACCTTCCAATTTCAAGCTATGAAGGAAAAGTGAAGACACGTTTACTTTTCATATTTCATGACAGTTGGCTGAGACGGCCAAAACATGCGCTCGTGGAAACTTTTTTCAAAATCCACTTTGGGCTTGTAAGATGTTGTAAAGTGACTTTCTGTCACAATGCACTACATGCACCTCAACACCCAACTTCATGAACACCACATCAGAGTGAATGATGCGACTGAACCGCGTGCGCTGGAGCCACCAGTGAGCGGCCAGTAGCTCATTGAGGCCCTTTGTGTTGTATGCGCTTGGTTTCAAGCTTCTAAGACCTTCCAATTTCAAGCTATGAAGGAAAAGTGAAGACACGTTTACTTTTCTTATTTCATGACAGTTGGCTGAGACGGCCAAAACATGCGCTCGTGGAAACTTTTTTCAAAATCCACTTTGGGCTTGTAAGATGTTGTAAAGTGACTTTCTGTCACAATGCAGTACATGCACCTCAACACCCAACTTCATGAACACCACATCAGAGTGAATGATGCGACTGAACCGCGTGCGCTGGAGCCACCAGTGAGCGGCCAGTAGCTCATTGAGGCCCTTTGTGTTGTATGCGCTTGGTTTCAAGCTTCTAAGACCTTCCAATTTCAAGCTATGAAGGAAAAGTGAAGACACGTTTACTTTTCATATTTCATGACAGTTGGCTGAGACGGCCAAAACATGCGCTCGTGGAAACTTTTTTCAAAATCCACTTTGGGCTTGTAAGATGTTGTAAAGTGACTTTCTGTCACAATGCACTACATGCACCTCAACACCCAACTTCATGAACACCACATCAGAGTGAATGATGCGACTGAACCGCGTGCGCTGGAGCCACCAGTGAGCGGCCAGTAGCTCATTGAGGCCCTTTGTGTTGTATGCGCTTGGTTTCAAGCTTCTAAGACCTTCCAATTTCAAGCTATGAAGGAAAAGTGAAGACACGTTTACTTTTCATATTTCATGACAGTTGGCTGAGACGGCCAAAACATGCGCTCGTGGAAACTTTTTTCAATATCCACTTTGGGCTTGTAAGATGTTGTAAAGTGACTTTCTGTCACAATGCACTACATGCACCTCAACACCCAACTTCATGAACACCACATCAGAGTGAATGATGCGACTGAACCGCGTGCGCTGGAGCCACCAGTGAGCGGCCAGTAGCTCATTGAGGCCCTTTGTGTTGTATGCGCTTGGTTTCAAGCTTCTAAGACCTTCCAATTTCAAGCTATGAAGGAAAAGTGAAGACACGTTTACTTTTCATATTTCATGACAGTTGGCTGAGACGGCCAAAACATGCGCTCGTGGAAACTTTTTTCAAAATCCACTTTGGGCTTGTAAGATGTTGTAAAGTGACTTTCTGTCACAATGCACTACATGCACCTCAACACCCAACTTCATGAACACCACATCAGAGTGAATGATGCGACTGAACCGCGTGCGCTGGAGCCACCAGTGAGCGGCCAGTAGCTCATTGAGGCCCTTTGTGTTGTATGCGCTTGGTTTCAAGCTTCTAAGACCTTCCAATTTCAAGCTATGAAGGAAAAGTGAAGACACGTTTACTTTTCTTATTTCATGACAGTTGGCTGAGACGGCCAAAACATGCGCTCGAGGAAACTTTTTTCAAAATCCACTTTGGGCTTGTAAGATGTTGTAAAGTGACTTTCTGTCACAATGCAGTACATGCACCTCAACACCCAACTTCATGAACACCACATCAGAGTGAATGATGCGACTGAACCGCGTGCGCTGGAGCCACCAGTGAGCGGCCAGTAGCTCATTGAGGCCCTTTGTGTTGTATGCGCTTGGTTTCAAGCTTCTAAGACCTTCCAATTTCAAGCTATGAAGGAAAAGTGAAGACACGTTTACTTTTCATATTTCATGACAGTTGGCTGAGACGGCCAAAACATGCGCTCGTGGAAACTTTTTTCAATATCCACTTTGGGCTTGTAAGATGTTGTAAAGTGACTTTCTGTCACAATGCACTACATGCACCTCAACACCCAACTTCATGAACACCACATCAGAGTGAATGATGCGACTGAACCGCGTGCGCTGGAGCCACCAGTGAGCGGCCAGTAGCTCATTGAGGCCCTTTGTGTTGTATGCGCTTGGTTTCAAGCTTCTAAGACCTTCCAATTTCAAGCTATGAAGGAAAAGTGAAGACACGTTTACTTTTCATATTTCATGACAGTTGGCTGAGACGGCCAAAACATGCGCTCGTGGAAACTTTTTTCAAAATCCACTTTGGGCTTGTAAGATGTTGTAAAGTGACTTTCTGTCACAATGCACTACATGCACCTCAACACCCAACTTCATGAACACCACATCAGAGTGAATGATGCGACTGAACCGCGTGCGCTGGAGCCACCAGTGAGCGGCCAGTAGCTCATTGAGGCCCTTTGTGTTGTATGCGCTTGGTTTCAAGCTTCTAAGACCTTCCAATTTCAAGCTATGAAGGAAAAGTGAAGACACGTTTACTTTTCTTATTTCATGACAGTTGGCTGAGACGGCCAAAACATGCGCTCGTGGAAACTTTTTTCAAAATCCACTTTGGGCTTGTAAGATGTTGTAAAGTGACTTTCTGTCACAATGCACTACATGCACCTCAACACCCAACTTCATGAACACCACATCAGAGTGAATGATGCGACTGAACCGCGTGCGCTGGAGCCACCAGTGAGCGGCCAGTAGCTCATTGAGGCCCTTTGTGTTGTATGCGCTTGGTTTCAAGCTTCTAAGACCTTCCAATTTCAAGCTATGAAGGAAAAGTGAAGACACGTTTACTTTTCATATTTCATGACAGTTGGCTGAGACGGCCAAAACATGCGCTCGTGGAAACTTTTTTCAAAATCCACTTTGGGCTTGTAAGATGTTGTAAAGTGACTTTCTGTCACAATGCACTACATGCACCTCAACACCCAACTTCATGAACACCACATCAGAGTGAATGATGCGACTGAACCGCGTGCGCTGGAGCCACCAGTGAGCGGCCAGTAGCTCATTGAGGCCCTTTGTGTTGTATGCGCTTGGTTTCAAGCTTCTAAGACCTTCCAATTTCAAGCTATGAAGGAAAAGTGAAGACACGTTTACTTTTCATATTTCATGACAGTTGGCTGAGACGGCCAAAACATGCGCTCGTGGAAACTTTTTTCAATATCCACTTTGGGCTTGTAAGATGTTGTAAAGTGACTTTCTGTCACAATGCACTACATGCACCTCAACACCCAACTTCATGAACACCACATCAGAGTGAATGATGCGACTGAACCGCGTGCGCTGGAGCCACCAGTGAGCGGCCAGTAGCTCATTGAGGCCCTTTGTGTTGTATGCGCTTGGTTTCAAGCTTCTAAGACCTTCCAATTTCAAGCTATGAAGGAAAAGTGAAGACACGTTTACTTTTCATATTTCATGACAGTTGGCTGAGACGGCCAAAACATGCGCTCGTGGAAACTTTTTTCAAAATCCACTTTGGGCTTGTAAGATGTTGTAAAGTGACTTTCTGTCACAATGCACTACATGCACCTCAACACCCAACTTCATGAACACCACATCAGAGTGAATGATGCGACTGAACCGCGTGCGCTGGAGCCACCAGTGAGCGGCCAGTAGCTCATTGAGGCCCTTTGTGTTGTATGCGCTTGGTTTCAAGCTTCTAAGACCTTCCAATTTCAAGCTATGAAGGAAAAGTGAAGACACGTTTACTTTTCTTATTTCATGACAGTTGGCTGAGACGGCCAAAACATGCGCTCGTGGAAACTTTTTTCAAAATCCACTTTGGGCTTGTAAGATGTTGTAAAGTGACTTTCTGTCACAATGCAGTACATGCACCTCAACACCCAACTTCATGAACACCACATCAGAGTGAATGATGCGACTGAACCGCGTGCGCTGGAGCCACCAGTGAGCGGCCAGTAGCTCATTGAGGCCCTTTGTGTTGTATGCGCTTGGTTTCAAGCTTCTAAGACCTTCCAATTTCAAGCTATGAAGGAAAAGTGAAGACACGTTTACTTTTCATATTTCATGACAGTTGGCTGAGACGGCCAAAACATGCGCTCGTGGAAACTTTTTTCAAAATCCACTTTGGGCTTGTAAGATGTTGTAAAGTGACTTTCTGTCACAATGCAGTACATGCACCTCAACACCCAACTTCATGAACACCACATCAGAGTGAATGATGCGACTGAACCGCGTGCGCTGGAGCCACCAGTGAGCGGCCAGTAGCTCATTGAGGCCCTTTGTGTTGTATGCGCTTGGTTTCAAGCTTCTAAGACCTTCCAATTTCAAGCTATGAAGGAAAAGTGAAGACACGTTTACTTTTCATATTTCATGACAGTTGGCTGAGACGGCCAAAACATGCGCTCGTGGAAACTTTTTTCAAAATCCACTTTGGGCTTGTAAGATGTTGTAAAGTGACTTTCTGTCACAATGCACTACATGCACCTCAACACCCAACTTCATGAACACCACATCAGAGTGAATGATGCGACTGAACCGCGTGCGCTGGAGCCACCAGTGAGCGGCCAGTAGCTCATTGAGGCCCTTTGTGTAGTATGCGCTTGGTTTCAAGCTTCTAAGACCTTCCAATTTCAAGCTATGAAGGAAAAGTGAAGACACGTTTACTTTTCTTATTTCATGACAGTTGGCTGAGACGGCCAAAACATGCGCTCGTGGAAACTTTTTTCAAAATCCACTTTGGGCTTGTAAGATGTTGTAAAGTGACTTTCTGTCACAATGCACTACATGCACCTCAACACCCAACTTCATGAACACCACATCAGAGTGAATGATGCGACTGAACCGCGTGCGCTGGAGCCACCAGTGAGCGGCCAGTAGCTCATTGAGGCCCTTTGTGTTGTATGCGCTTGGTTTCAAGCTTCTAAGACCTTCCAATTTCAAGCTATGAAGGAAAAGTGAAGACACGTTTACTTTTCATATTTCATGACAGTTGGCTGAGACGGCCAAAACATGCGCTCGTGGAAACTTTTTTCAAAATCCACTTTGGGCTTGTAAGATGTTGTAAAGTGACTTTCTGTCACAATGCACTACATGCACCTCAACACCCAACTTCATGAACACCACATCAGAGTGAATGATGCGACTGAACCGCGTGCGCTGGAGCCACCAGTGAGCGGCCAGTAGCTCATTGAGGCCCTTTGTGTTGTATGCGCTTGGTTTCAAGCTTCTAAGACCTTCCAATTTCAAGCTATGAAGGAAAACTGAAGACACGTTTACTTTTCTTATTTCATGACAGTTGGCTGAGACGGCCAAAACATGCGCTCGTGGAAACTTTTTTCAAAATCCACTTTGGGCTTGTAAGATGTTGTAAAGTGACTTTCTGTCACAATGCACTACATGCACCTCAACACCCAACTTCATGAACACCACATCAGAGTGAATGATGCGACTGAACCGCGTGCGCTGGAGCCACCAGTGAGCGGCCAGTAGCTCATTGAGGCCCTTTGTGTTGTATGCGCTTGGTTTCAAGCTTCTAAGACCTTCCAATTTCAAGCTATGAAGGAAAAGTGAAGACACGTTTACTTTTCATATTTCATGACAGTTGGCTGAGACGGCCAAAACATGCGCTCGTGGAAACTTTTTTCAAAATCCACTTTGGGCTTGTAAGATGTTGTAAAGTGACTTTCTGTCACAATGCAGTACATGCACCTCAACACCCAACTTCATGAACACCACATCAGAGTGAATGATGCGACTGAACCGCGTGCGCTGGAGCCACCAGTGAGCGGCCAGTAGCTCATTGAGGCCCTTTGTGTTGTATGCGCTTGGTTTCAAGCTTCTAAGACCTTCCAATTTCAAGCTATGAAGGAAAAGTGAAGACACGTTTACTTTTCATATTTCATGACAGTTGGCTGAGACGGCCAAAACATGCGCTCGTGGAAACTTTTTTCAAAATCCACTTTGGGCTTGTAAGATGTTGTAAAGTGACTTTCTGTCACAATGCACTACATGCACCTCAACACCCAACTTCATGAACACCACATCAGAGTGAATGATGCGACTGAACCGCGTGCGCTGGAGCCACCAGTGAACGGCCAGTAGCTCATTGAGGCCCTTTGTGTAGTATGCGCTTGGTTTCAAGCTTCTAAGACCTTCCAATTTCAAGCTATGAAGGAAAAGTGAAGACACGTTTACTTTTCTTATTTCATGACAGTTGGCTGAGACGGCCAAAACATGCGCTCGTGGAAACTTTTTTCAAAATCCACTTTGGGCTTGTAAGATGTTGTAAAGTGACTTTCTGTCACAATGCACTACATGCACCTCAACACCCAACTTCATGAACACCACATCAGAGTGAATGATGCGACTGAACCGCGTGCGCTGGAGCCACCAGTGAACGGCCAGTAGCTCATTGAGGCCCTTTGTGTTGTATGCGCTTGGTTTCAAGCTTCTAAGACCTTCCAATTTCAAGCTATGAAGGAAAAGTGAAGACACGTTTACTTTTCTTATTTCATGACAGTTGGCTGAGACGGCCAAAACATGCGCTCGTGGAAACTTTTTTCAAAATCCACTTTGGGCTTGTAAGATGTTGTAAAGTGACTTTCTGTCACAATGCACTACATGCACCTCAACACCCAACTTCATGAACACCACATCAGAGTGAATGATGCGACTGAACCGCGTGCGCTGGAGCCACCAGTGAGCGGCCAGTAGCTCATTGAGGCCCTTTGTGTTGTATGCGCTTGGTTTCAAGCTTCTAAGACCTTCCAATTTCAAGCTATGAAGGAAAAGTGAAGACACGTTTACTTTTCATATTTCATGACAGTTGGCTGAGACGGCCAAAACATGCGCTCGTGGAAACTTTTTTCAAAATCCACTTTGGGCTTGTAAGATGTTGTAAAGTGACTTTCTGTCACAATGCACTACATGCACCTCAACACCCAACTTCATGAACACCACATCAGAGTGAATGATGCGACTGAACCGCGTGCGCTGGAGCCACCAGTGAGCGGCCAGTAGCTCATTGAGGCCCTTTGTGTTGTATGCGCTTGGTTTCAAGCTTCTAAGACCTTCCAATTTCAAGCTATGAAGGAAAAGTGAAGACACGTTTACTTTTCTTATTTCATGACAGTTGGCTGAGACGGCCAAAACATGCGCTCGTGGAAACTTTTTTCAAAATCCACTTTGGGCTTGTAAGATGTTGTAAAGTGACTTTCTGTCACAATGCACTACATGCACCTCAACACCCAACTTCATGAACACCACATCAGAGTGAATGATGCGACTGAACCGCGTGCGCTGGAGCCACCAGTGAGCGGCCAGTAGCTCATTGAGGCCCTTTGTGTTGTATGCGCTTGGTTTCAAGCTTCTAAGACCTTCCAATTTCAAGCTATGAAGGAAAAGTGAAGACACGTTTACTTTTCTTATTTCATGACAGTTGGCTGAGACGGCCAAAACATGCGCTCGTGGAAACTTTTTTCAAAATCCACTTTGGGCTTGTAAGATGTTGTAAAGTGACTTTCTGTCACAATGCACTACATGCACCTCAACACCCAACTTCATGAACACCACATCAGAGTGAATGATGCGACTGAACCGCGTGCGCTGGAGCCACCAGTGAGCGGCCAGTAGCTCATTGAGGCCCTTTGTGTTGTATGCGCTTGGTTTCAAGCTTCTAAGACCTTCCAATTTCAAGCTATGAAGGAAAAGTGAAGACACGTTTACTTTTCATATTTCATGACAGTTGGCTGAGACGGCCAAAACATGCGCTCGTGGAAACTTTTTTCAAAATCCACTTTGGGCTTGTAAGATGTTGTAAAGTGACTTTCTGTCACAATGCACTACATGCACCTCAACACCCAACTTCATGAACACCACATCAGAGTGAATGATGCGACTGAACCGCGTGCGCTGGAGCCACCAGTGAGCGGCCAGTAGCTCATTGAGGCCCTTTGTGTTGTATGCGCTTGGTTTCAAGCTTCTAAGACCTTCCAATTTCAAGCTATGAAGGAAAAGTGAAGACACGTTTACTTTTCATATTTCATGACAGTTGGCTGAGACGGCCAAAACATGCGCTCGTGGAAACTTTTTTCAAAATCCACTTTGGGCTTGTAAGATGTTGTAAAGTGACTTTCTGTCACAATGCACTACATGCACCTCAACACCCAACTTCATGAACACCACATCAGAGTGAATGATGCGACTGAACCGCGTGCGCTGGAGCCACCAGTGAGCGGCCAGTAGCTCATTGAGGCCCTTTGTGTTTTATGCGCTTGGTTTCAAGCTTCTAAGACCTTCCAATTTCAAGCTATGAAGGAAAAGTGAAGACACGTTTACTTTTCATATTTCATGACAGTTGGCTGAGACGGCCAAAACATGCGCTCGTGGAAACTTTTTTCAAAATCCACTTTGGGCTTGTAAGATGTTGTAAAGTGACTTTCTGTCACAATGCACTACATGCACCTCAACACCCAACTTCATGAACACCACATCAGAGTGAATGATGCGACTGAACCGCGTGCGCTGGAGCCACCAGTGAGCGGCCAGTAGCTCATTGAGGCCCTTTGTGTTGTATGCGCTTGGTTTCAAGCTTCTAAGACCTTCCAATTTCAAGCTATGAAGGAAAAGTGAAGACACGTTTACTTTTCTTATTTCATGACAGTTGGCTGAGACGGCCAAAACATGCGCTCGTGGAAACTTTTTTCAAAATCCACTTTGGGCTTGTAAGATGTTGTAAAGTGACTTTCTGTCACAATGCACTACATGCACCTCAACACCCAACTTCATGAACACCACATCAGAGTGAATGATGCGACTGAACCGCGTGCGCTGGAGCCACCAGTGAGCGGCCAGTAGCTCATTGAGGCCCTTTGTGTTGTATGCGCTTGGTTTCAAGCTTCTAAGACCTTCCAATTTCAAGCTATGAAGGAAAAGTGAAGACACGTTTACTTTTCATATTTCATGACAGTTGGCTGAGACGGCCAAAACATGCGCTCGTGGAAACTTTTTTCAAAATCCACTTTGGGCTTGTAAGATGTTGTAAAGTGACTTTCTGTCACAATGCACTACATGCACCTCAACACCCAACTTCATGAACACCACATCAGAGTGAATGATGCGACTGAACCGCGTGCGCTGGAGCCACCAGTGAGCGGCCAGTAGCTCATTGAGGCCCTTTGTGTTGTATGCGCTTGGTTTCAAGCTTCTAAGACCTTCCAATTTCAAGCTATGAAGGAAAAGTGAAGACACGTTTACTTTTCATATTTCATGACAGTTGGCTGAGACGGCCAAAACATGCGCTCGTGGAAACTTTTTTCAAAATCCACTTTGGGCTTGTAAGATGTTGTAAAGTGACTTTCTGTCACAATGCACTACATGCACCTCAACACCCAACTTCATGAACACCACATCAGAGTGAATGATGCGACTGAACCGCGTGCGCTGGAGCCACCAGTGAGCGGCCAGTAGCTCATTGAGGCCCTTTGTGTTGTATGCGCTTGGTTTCAAGCTTCTAAGACCTTCCAATTTCAAGCTATGAAGGAAAAGTGAAGACACGTTTACTTTTCATATTTCATGACAGTTGGCTGAGACGGCCAAAACATGCGCTCGTGGAAACTTTTTTCAAAATCCACTTTGGGCTTGTAAGATGTTGTAAAGTGACTTTCTGTCACAATGCACTACATGCACCTCAACACCCAACTTCATGAACACCACATCAGAGTGAATGATGCGACTGAACCGCGTGCGCTGGAGCCACCAGTGAGCGGCCAGTAGCTCATTGAGGCCCTTTGTGTTGTATGCGCTTGGTTTCAAGCTTCTAAGACCTTCCAATTTCAAGCTATGAAGGAAAAGTGAAGACACGTTTACTTTTCATATTTCATGACAGTTGGCTGAGACGGCCAAAACATGCGCTCGTGGAAACTTTTTTCAAAATCCACTTTGGGCTTGTAAGATGTTGTAAAGTGACTTTCTGTCACAATGCACTACATGCACCTCAACACCCAACTTCATGAACACCACATCAGAGTGAATGATGCGACTGAACCGCGTGCGCTGGAGCCACCAGTGAGCGGCCAGTAGCTCATTGAGGCCCTTTGTGTTGTATGCGCTTGGTTTCAAGCTTCTAAGACCTTCCAATTTCAAGCTATGAAGGAAAAGTGAAGACACGTTTACTTTTCATATTTCATGACAGTTGGCTGAGACGGCCAAAACATGCGCCCGTGGAAACTTTTTTCAAAATCCACTTTGGGCTTGTAAGATGTTGTAAAGTGACTTTCTGTCACAATGCACTACATGCACCTCAACACCCAACTTCATGAACACCACATCAGAGTGAATGATGCGACTGAACCGCGTGCGCTGGAGCCACCAGTGAGCGGCCAGTAGCTCATTGAGGCCCTTTGTGTTGTATGCGCTTGGTTTCAAGCTTCTAAGACCTTCCAATTTCAAGCTATGAAGGAAAACTGAAGACACGTTTACTTTTCATATTTCATGACAGTTGGCTGAGACGGCCAAAACATGCGCTCGTGGAAACTTTTTTCAAAATCCACTTTGGGCTTGTAAGATGTTGTAAAGTGACTTTCTGTCACAATGCACTACATGCACCTCAACACCCAACTTCATGAACACCACATCAGAGTGAATGATGCGACTGAACCGCGTGCGCTGGAGCCACCAGTGAGCGGCCAGTAGCTCATTGAGGCCCTTTGTGTTGTATGCGCTTGGTTTCAAGCTTCTAAGACCTTCCAATTTCAAGCTATGAAGGAAAAGTGAAGACACGTTTACTTTTCTTATTTCATGACAGTTGGCTGAGACGGCCAAAACATGCGCTCGTGGAAACTTTTTTCAAAATCCACTTTGGGCTTGTAAGATGTTGTAAAGTGACTTTCTGTCACAATGCACTACATGCACCTCAACACCCAACTTCATGAACACCACATCAGAGTGAATGATGCGACTGAACCGCGTGCGCTGGAGCCACCAGTGAGCGGCCAGTAGCTCATTGAGGCCCTTTGTGTTGTATGCGCTTGGTTTCAAGCTTCTAAGACCTTCCAATTTCAAGCTATGAAGGAAAAGTGAAGACACGTTTACTTTTCTTATTTCATGACAGTTGGCTGAGACGGCCAAAACATGCGCTCGTGGAAACTTTTTTCAAAATCCACTTTGGGCTTGTAAGATGTTGTAAAGTGACTTTCTGTCACAATGCACTACATGCACCTCAACACCCAACTTCATGAACACCACATCAGAGTGAATGATGCGACTGAACCGCGTGCGCTGGAGCCACCAGTGAGCGGCCAGTAGCTCATTGAGGCCCTTTGTGTTTTATGCGCTTGGTTTCAAGCTTCTAAGACCTTCCAATTTCAAGCTATGAAGGAAAAGTGAAGACACGTTTACTTTTCATATTTCATGACAGTTGGCTGAGACGGCCAAAACATGCGCTCGTGGAAACTTTTTTCAAAATCCACTTTGGGCTTGTAAGATGTTGTAAAGTGACTTTCTGTCACAATGCACTACATGCACCTCAACACCCAACTTCATGAACACCACATCAGAGTGAATGATGCGACTGAACCGCGTGCGCTGGAGCCACCAGTGAGCGGCCAGTAGCTCATTGAGGCCCTTTGTGTTGTATGCGCTTGGTTTCAAGCTTCTAAGACCTTCCAATTTCAAGCTATGAAGGAAAAGTGAAGACACGTTTACTTTTCATATTTCATGACAGTTGGCTGAGACGGCCAAAACATGCGCTCGTGGAAACTTTTTTCAAAATCCACTTTGGGCTTGTAAGATGTTGTAAAGTGACTTTCTGTCACAATGCACTACATGCACCTCAACACCCAACTTCATGAACACCACATCAGAGTGAATGATGCGACTGAACCGCGTGCGCTGGAGCCACCAGTGAGCGGCCAGTAGCTCATTGAGGCCCTTTGTGTTGTATGCGCTTGGTTTCAAGCTTCTAAGACCTTCCAATTTCAAGCTATGAAGGAAAAGTGAAGACACGTTTACTTTTCTTATTTCATGACAGTTGGCTGAGACGGCCAAAACATGCGCTCGTGGAAACTTTTTTCAAAATCCACTTTGGGCTTGTAAGATGTTGTAAAGTGACTTTCTGTCACAATGCACTACATGCACCTCAACACCCAACTTCATGAACACCACATCAGAGTGAATGATGCGACTGAACCGCGTGCGCTGGAGCCACCAGTGAGCGGCCAGTAGCTCATTGAGGCCCTTTGTGTTGTATGCGCTTGGTTTCAAGCTTCTAAGACCTTCCAATTTCAAGCTATGAAGGAAAAGTGAAGACACGTTTACTTTTCATATTTCATGACAGTTGGCTGAGACGGCCAAAACATGCGCTCGTGGAAACTTTTTTCAAAATCCACTTTGGGCTTGTAAGATGTTGTAAAGTGACTTTCTGTCACAATGCACTACATGCACCTCAACACCCAACTTCATGAACACCACATCAGAGTGAATGATGCGACTGAACCGCGTGCGCTGGAGCCACCAGTGAGCGGCCAGTAGCTCATTGAGGCCCTTTGTGTTGTATGCGCTTGGTTTCAAGCTTCTAAGACCTTCCAATTTCAAGCTATGAAGGAAAAGTGAAGACACGTTTACTTTTCATATTTCATGACAGTTGGCTGAGACGGCCAAAACATGCGCTCGTGGAAACTTTTTTCAAAATCCACTTTGGGCTTGTAAGATGTTGTAAAGTGACTTTCTGTCACAATGCACTACATGCACCTCAACACCCAACTTCATGAACACCACATCAGAGTGAATGATGCGACTGAACCGCGTGCGCTGGAGCCACCAGTGAGCGGCCAGTAGCTCATTGAGGCCCTTTGTGTTGTATGCGCTTGGTTTCAAGCTTCTAAGACCTTCCACTTTCAAGCTATGAAGGAAAAGTGAAGACACGTTTACTTTTCATATTTCATGACAGTTGGCTGAGACGGCCAAAACATGCGCTCGTGGAAACTTTTTTCAAAATCCACTTTGGGCTTGTAAGATGTTGTAAAGTGACTTTCTGTCACAATGCACTACATGCACCTCAACACCCAACTTCATGAACACCACATCAGAGTGAATGATGCGACTGAACCGCGTGCGCTGGAGCCACCAGTGAGCGGCCAGTAGCTCATTGAGGCCCTTTGTGTTGTATGCGCTTGGTTTCAAGCTTCTAAGACCTTCCAATTTCAAGCTATGAAGGAAAAGTGAAGACACGTTTACTTTTCATATTTCATGACAGTTGGCTGAGACGGCCAAAACATGCGCCCGTGGAAACTTTTTTCAAAATCCACTTTGGGCTTGTAAGATGTTGTAAAGTGACTTTCTGTCACAATGCAGTACATGCACCTCAACACCCAACTTCATGAACACCACATCAGAGTGAATGATGCGACTGAACCGCGTGCGCTGGAGCCACCAGTGAGCGGCCAGTAGCTCATTGAGGCCCTTTGTGTTGTATGCGCTTGGTTTCAAGCTTCTAAGACCTTCCAATTTCAAGCTATGAAGGAAAAGTGAAGACACGTTTACTTTTCTTATTTCATGACAGTTGGCTGAGACGGCCAAAACATGCGCTCGTGGAAACTTTTTTCAAAATCCACTTTGGGCTTGTAAGATGTTGTAAAGTGACTTTCTGTCACAATGCACTACATGCACCTCAACACCCAACTTCATGAACACCACATCAGAGTGAATGATGCGACTGAACCGCGTGCGCTGGAGCCACCAGTGAGCGGCCAGTAGCTCATTGAGGCCCTTTGTGTTGTATGCGCTTGGTTTCAAGCTTCTAAGACCTTCCAATTTCAAGCTATGAAGGAAAAGTGAAGACACGTTTACTTTTCATATTTCATGACAGTTGGCTGAGACGGCCAAAACATGCGCTCGTGGAAACTTTTTTCAAAATCCACTTTGGGCTTGTAAGATGTTGTAAAGTGACTTTCTGTCACAATGCACTACATGCACCTCAACACCCAACTTCATGAACACCACATCAGAGTGAATGATGCGACTGAACCGCGTGCGCTGGAGCCACCAGTGAGCGGCCAGTAGCTCATTGAGGCCCTTTGTGTTGTATGCGCTTGGTTTCAAGCTTCTAAGACCTTCCAATTTCAAGCTATGAAGGAAAAGTGAAGACACGTTTACTTTTCATATTTCATGACAGTTGGCTGAGACGGCCAAAACATGCGCTCGTGGAAACTTTTTTCAAAATCCACTTTGGGCTTGTAAGATGTTGTAAAGTGACTTTCTGTCACAATGCACTACATGCACCTCAACACCCAACTTCATGAACACCACATCAGAGTGAATGATGCGACTGAACCGCGTGCGCTGGAGCCACCAGTGAGCGGCCAGTAGCTCATTGAGGCCCTTTGTGTTGTATGCGCTTGGTTTCAAGCTTCTAAGACCTTCCAATTTCAAGCTATGAAGGAAAAGTGAAGACACGTTTACTTTTCTTATTTCATGACAGTTGGCTGAGACGGCCAAAACATGCGCTCGTGGAAACTTTTTTCAAAATCCACTTTGGGCTTGTAAGATGTTGTAAAGTGACTTTCTGTCACAATGCACTACATGCACCTCAACACCCAACTTCATGAACACCACATCAGAGTGAATGATGCGACTGAACCGCGTGCGCTGGAGCCACCAGTGAGCGGCCAGTAGCTCATTGAGGCCCTTTGTGTTGTATGCGCTTGGTTTCAAGCTTCTAAGACCTTCCAATTTCAAGCTATGAAGGAAAAGTGAAGACACGTTTACTTTTCATATTTCATGACAGTTGGCTGAGACGGCCAAAACATGCGCTCGTGGAAACTTTTTTCAAAATCCACTTTGGGCTTGTAAGATGTTGTAAAGTGACTTTCTGTCACAATGCACTACATGCACCTCAACACCCAACTTCATGAACACCACATCAGAGTGAATGATGCGACTGAACCGCGTGCGCTGGAGCCACCAGTGAGCGGCCAGTAGCTCATTGAGGCCCTTTGTGTTGTATGCGCTTGGTTTCAAGCTTCTAAGACCTTCCAATTTCAAGCTATGAAGGAAAAGTGAAGACACGTTTACTTTTCATATTTCATGACAGTTGGCTGAGACGGCCAAAACATGCGCTCGTGGAAACTTTTTTCAAAATCCACTTTGGGCTTGTAAGATGTTGTAAAGTGACTTTCTGTCACAATGCACTACATGCACCTCAACACCCAACTTCATGAACACCACATCAGAGTGAATGATGCGACTGAACCGCGTGCGCTGGAGCCACCAGTGAGCGGCCAGTAGCTCATTGAGGCCCTTTGTGTTGTATGCGCTTGGTTTCAAGCTTCTAAGACCTTCCAATTTCAAGCTATGAAGGAAAAGTGAAGACACGTTTACTTTTCATATTTCATGACAGTTGGCTGAGACGGCCAAAACATGCGCTCGTGGAAACTTTTTTCAAAATCCACTTTGGGCTTGTAAGATGTTGTAAAGTGACTTTCTGTCACAATGCACTACATGCACCTCAACACCCAACTTCATGAACACCACATCAGAGTGAATGATGCGACTGAACCGCGTGCGCTGGAGCCACCAGTGAGCGGCCAGTAGCTCATTGAGGCCCTTTGTGTTGTATGCGCTTGGTTTCAAGCTTCTAAGACCTTCCAATTTCAAGCTATGAAGGAAAAGTGAAGACACGTTTACTTTTCATATTTCATGACAGTTGGCTGAGACGGCCAAAACATGCGCTCGTGGAAACTTTTTTCAAAATCCACTTTGGGCTTGTAAGATGTTGTAAAGTGACTTTCTGTCACAATGCACTACATGCACCTCAACACCCAACTTCATGAACACCACATCAGAGTGAATGATGCGACTGAACCGCGTGCGCTGGAGCCACCAGTGAGCGGCCAGTAGCTCATTGAGGCCCTTTGTGTTGTATGCGCTTGGTTTCAAGCTTCTAAGACCTTCCAATTTCAAGCTATGAAGGAAAAGTGAAGACACGTTTACTTTTCATATTTCATGACAGTTGGCTGAGACGGCCAAAACATGCGCTCGTGGAAACTTTTTTCAAAATCCACTTTGGGCTTGTAAGATGTTGTAAAGTGACTTTCTGTCACAATGCACTACATGCACCTCAACACCCAACTTCATGAACACCACATCAGAGTGAATGATGCGACTGAACCGCGTGCGCTGGAGCCACCAGTGAGCGGCCAGTAGCTCATTGAGGCCCTTTGTGTAGTATGCGCTTGGTTTCAAGCTTCTAAGACCTTCCAATTTCAAGCTATGAAGGAAAAGTGAAGACACGTTTACTTTTCTTATTTCATGACAGTTGGCTGAGACGGCCAAAACATGCGCTCGTGGAAACTTTTTTCAAAATCCACTTTGGGCTTGTAAGATGTTGTAAAGTGACTTTCTGTCACAATGCACTACATGCACCTCAACACCCAACTTCATGAACACCACATCAGAGTGAATGATGCGACTGAACCGCGTGCGCTGGAGCCACCAGTGAGCGGCCAGTAGCTCATTGAGGCCCTTTGTGTTGTATGCGCTTGGTTTCAAGCTTCTAAGACCTTCCAATTTCAAGCTATGAAGGAAAAGTGAAGACACGTTTACTTTTCATATTTCATGACAGTTGGCTGAGACGGCCAAAACATGCGCTCGTGGAAACTTTTTTCAAAATCCACTTTGGGCTTGTAAGATGTTGTAAAGTGACTTTCTGTCACAATGCACTACATGCACCTCAACACCCAACTTCATGAACACCACATCAGAGTGAATGATGCGACTGAACCGCGTGCGCTGGAGCCACCAGTGAGCGGCCAGTAGCTCATTGAGGCCCTTTGTGTTGTATGCGCTTGGTTTCAAGCTTCTAAGACCTTCCAATTTCAAGCTATGAAGGAAAAGTGAAGACACGTTTACTTTTCATATTTCATGACAGTTGGCTGAGACGGCCAAAACATGCGCTCGTGGAAACTTTTTTCAAAATCCACTTTGGGCTTGTAAGATGTTGTAAAGTGACTTTCTGTCACAATGCACTACATGCACCTCAACACCCAACTTCATGAACACCACATCAGAGTGAATGATGCGACTGAACCGCGTGCGCTGGAGCCACCAGTGAGCGGCCAGTAGCTCATTGAGGCCCTTTGTGTTGTATGCGCTTGGTTTCAAGCTTCTAAGACCTTCCAATTTCAAGCTATGAAGGAAAAGTGAAGACACGTTTACTTTTCATATTTCATGACAGTTGGCTGAGACGGCCAAAACATGCGCTCGTGGAAACTTTTTTCAAAATCCACTTTGGGCTTGTAAGATGTTGTAAAGTGACTTTCTGTCACAATGCACTACATGCACCTCAACACCCAACTTCATGAACACCACATCAGAGTGAATGATGCGACCGAACCGCGTGCGCTGGAGCCACCAGTGAGCGGCCAGTAGCTCATTGAGGCCCTTTGTGTTGTATGCGCTTGGTTTCAAGCTTCTAAGACCTTCCAATTTCAAGCTATGAAGGAAAAGTGAAGACACGTTTACTTTTCATATTTCATGACAGTTGGCTGAGACGGCCAAAACATGCGCTCGTGGAAACTTTTTTCAAAATCCACTTTGGGCTTGTAAGATGTTGTAAAGTGACTTTCTGTCACAATGCACTACATGCACCTCAACACCCAACTTCATGAACACCACATCAGAGTGAATGATGCGACTGAACCGCGTGCGCTGGAGCCACCAGTGAGCGGCCAGTAGCTCATTGAGGCCCTTTGTGTAGTATGCGCTTGGTTTCAAGCTTCTAAGACCTTCCAATTTCAAGCTATGAAGGAAAAGTGAAGACACGTTTACTTTTCTTATTTCATGACAGTTGGCTGAGACGGCCAAAACATGCGCTCGTGGAAACTTTTTTCAAAATCCACTTTGGGCTTGTAAGATGTTGTAAAGTGACTTTCTGTCACAATGCACTACATGCACCTCAACACCCAACTTCATGAACACCACATCAGAGTGAATGATGCGACTGAACCGCGTGCGCTGGAGCCACCAGTGAGCGGCCAGTAGCTCATTGAGGCCCTTTGTGTTGTATGCGCTTGGTTTCAAGCTTCTAAGACCTTCCAATTTCAAGCTATGAAGGAAAAGTGAAGACACGTTTACTTTTCATATTTCATGACAGTTGGCTGAGACGGCCAAAACATGCGCTCGTGGAAACTTTTTTCAAAATCCACTTTGGGCTTGTAAGATGTTGTAAAGTGACTTTCTGTCACAATGCACTACATGCACCTCAACACCCAACTTCATGAACACCACATCAGAGTGAATGATGCGACTGAACCGCGTGCGCTGGAGCCACCAGTGAGCGGCCAGTAGCTCATTGAGGCCCTTTGTGTTGTATGCGCTTGGTTTCAAGCTTCTAAGACCTTCCAATTTCAAGCTATGAAGGAAAAGTGAAGACACGTTTACTTTTCTTATTTCATGACAGTTGGCTGAGACGGCCAAAACATGCGCTCGTGGAAACTTTTTTCAAAATCCACTTTGGGCTTGTAAGATGTTGTAAAGTGACTTTCTGTCACAATGCACTACATGCACCTCAACACCCAACTTCATGAACACCACATCAGAGTGAATGATGCGACTGAACCGCGTGCGCTGGAGCCACCAGTGAGCGGCCAGTAGCTCATTGAGGCCCTTTGTGTTGTATGCGCTTGGTTTCAAGCTTCTAAGACCTTCCAATTTCAAGCTATGAAGGAAAAGTGAAGACACGTTTACTTTTCATATTTCATGACAGTTGGCTGAGACGGCCAAAACATGCGCTCGTGGAAACTTTTTTCAAAATCCACTTTGGGCTTGTAAGATGTTGTAAAGTGACTTTCTGTCACAATGCACTACATGCACCTCAACACCCAACTTCATGAACACCACATCAGAGTGAATGATGCGACTGAACCGCGTGCGCTGGAGCCACCAGTGAGCGGCCAGTAGCTCATTGAGGCCCTTTGTGTTGTATGCGCTTGGTTTCAAGCTTCTAAGACCTTCCAATTTCAAGCTATGAAGGAAAAGTGAAGACACGTTTACTTTTCATATTTCATGACAGTTGGCTGAGACGGCCAAAACATGCGCTCGTGGAAACTTTTTTCAAAATCCACTTTGGGCTTGTAAGATGTTGTAAAGTGACTTTCTGTCACAATGCACTACATGCACCTCAACACCCAACTTCATGAACACCACATCAGAGTGAATGATGCGACTGAACCGCGTGCGCTGGAGCCACCAGTGAGCGGCCAGTAGCTCATTGAGGCCCTTTGTGTTGTATGCGCTTGGTTTCAAGCTTCTAAGACCTTCCAATTTCAAGCTATGAAGGAAAAGTGAAGACACGTTTACTTTTCATATTTCATGACAGTTGGCTGAGACGGCCAAAACATGCGCTCGTGGAAACTTTTTTCAAAATCCACTTTGGGCTTGTAAGATGTTGTAAAGTGACTTTCTGTCACAATGCACTACATGCACCTCAACACCCAACTTCATGAACACCACATCAGAGTGAATGATGCGACTGAACCGCGTGCGCTGGAGCCACCAGTGAGCGGCCAGTAGCTCATTGAGGCCCTTTGTGTTGTATGCGCTTGGTTTCAAGCTTCTAAGACCTTCCAATTTCAAGCTATGAAGGAAAAGTGAAGACACGTTTACTTTTCATATTTCATGACAGTTGGCTGAGACGGCCAAAACATGCGCTCGTGGAAACTTTTTTCAAAATCCACTTTGGGCTTGTAAGATGTTGTAAAGTGACTTTCTGTCACAATGCACTACATGCACCTCAACACCCAACTTCATGAACACCACATCAGAGTGAATGATGCGACCGAACCGCGTGCGCTGGAGCCACCAGTGAGCGGCCAGTAGCTCATTGAGGCCCTTTGTGTTGTATGCGCTTGGTTTCAAGCTTCTAAGACCTTCCAATTTCAAGCTATGAAGGAAAAGTGAAGACACGTTTACTTTTCATATTTCATGACAGTTGGCTGAGACGGCCAAAACATGCGCTCGTGGAAACTTTTTTCAAAATCCACTTTGGGCTTGTAAGATGTTGTAAAGTGACTTTCTGTCACAATGCACTACATGCACCTCAACACCCAACTTCATGAACACCACATCAGAGTGAATGATGCGACTGAACCGCGTGCGCTGGAGCCACCAGTGAGCGGCCAGTAGCTCATTGAGGCCCTTTGTGTAGTATGCGCTTGGTTTCAAGCTTCTAAGACCTTCCAATTTCAAGCTATGAAGGAAAAGTGAAGACACGTTTACTTTTCTTATTTCATGACAGTTGGCTGAGACGGCCAAAACATGCGCTCGTGGAAACTTTTTTCAAAATCCACTTTGGGCTTGTAAGATGTTGTAAAGTGACTTTCTGTCACAATGCACTACATGCACCTCAACACCCAACTTCATGAACACCACATCAGAGTGAATGATGCGACTGAACCGCGTGCGCTGGAGCCACCAGTGAGCGGCCAGTAGCTCATTGAGGCCCTTTGTGTTGTATGCGCTTGGTTTCAAGCTTCTAAGACCTTCCAATTTCAAGCTATGAAGGAAAAGTGAAGACACGTTTACTTTTCATATTTCATGACAGTTGGCTGAGACGGCCAAAACATGCGCTCGTGGAAACTTTTTTCAAAATCCACTTTGGGCTTGTAAGATGTTGTAAAGTGACTTTCTGTCACAATGCACTACATGCACCTCAACACCCAACTTCATGAACACCACATCAGAGTGAATGATGCGACTGAACCGCGTGCGCTGGAGCCACCAGTGAGCGGCCAGTAGCTCATTGAGGCCCTTTGTGTTGTATGCGCTTGGTTTCAAGCTTCTAAGACCTTCCAATTTCAAGCTATGAAGGAAAAGTGAAGACACGTTTACTTTTCTTATTTCATGACAGTTGGCTGAGACGGCCAAAACATGCGCTCGTGGAAACTTTTTTCAAAATCCACTTTGGGCTTGTAAGATGTTGTAAAGTGACTTTCTGTCACAATGCACTACATGCACCTCAACACCCAACTTCATGAACACCACATCAGAGTGAATGATGCGACTGAACCGCGTGCGCTGGAGCCACCAGTGAGCGGCCAGTAGCTCATTGAGGCCCTTTGTGTTGTATGCGCTTGGTTTCAAGCTTCTAAGACCTTCCAATTTCAAGCTATGAAGGAAAAGTGAAGACACGTTTACTTTTCATATTTCATGACAGTTGGCTGAGACGGCCAAAACATGCGCTCGTGGAAACTTTTTTCAAAATCCACTTTGGGCTTGTAAGATGTTGTAAAGTGACTTTCTGTCACAATGCACTACATGCACCTCAACACCCAACTTCATGAACACCACATCAGAGTGAATGATGCGACTGAACCGCGTGCGCTGGAGCCACCAGTGAGCGGCCAGTAGCTCATTGAGGCCCTTTGTGTTGTATGCGCTTGGTTTCAAGCTTCTAAGACCTTCCAATTTCAAGCTATGAAGGAAAAGTGAAGACACGTTTACTTTTCATATTTCATGACAGTTGGCTGAGACGGCCAAAACATGCGCTCGTGGAAACTTTTTTCAAAATCCACTTTGGGCTTGTAAGATGTTGTAAAGTGACTTTCTGTCACAATGCACTACATGCACCTCAACACCCAACTTCATGAACACCACATCAGAGTGAATGATGCGACTGAACCGCGTGCGCTGGAGCCACCAGTGAGCGGCCAGTAGCTCATTGAGGCCCTTTGTGTTGTATGCGCTTGGTTTCAAGCTTCTAAGACCTTCCAATTTCAAGCTATGAAGGAAAAGTGAAGACACGTTTACTTTTCATATTTCATGACAGTTGGCTGAGACGGCCAAAACATGCGCTCGTGGAAACTTTTTTCAAAATCCACTTTGGGCTTGTAAGATGTTGTAAAGTGACTTTCTGTCACAATGCACTACATGCACCTCAACACCCAACTTCATGAACACCACATCAGAGTGAATGATGCGACTGAACCGCGTGCGCTGGAGCCACCAGTGAGCGGCCAGTAGCTCATTGAGGCCCTTTGTGTTGTATGCGCTTGGTTTCAAGCTTCTAAGACCTTCCAATTTCAAGCTATGAAGGAAAAGTGAAGACACGTTTACTTTTCATATTTCATGACAGTTGGCTGAGACGGCCAAAACATGCGCTCGTGGAAACTTTTTTCAAAATCCACTTTGGGCTTGTAAGATGTTGTAAAGTGACTTTCTGTCACAATGCACTACATGCACCTCAACACCCAACTTCATGAACACCACATCAGAGTGAATGATGCGACTGAACCGCGTGCGCTGGAGCCACCAGTGAGCGGCCAGTAGCTCATTGAGGCCCTTTGTGTTGTATGCGCTTGGTTTCAAGCTTCTAAGACCTTCCAATTTCAAGCTATGAAGGAAAAGTGAAGACACGTTTACTTTTCATATTTCATGACAGTTGGCTGAGACGGCCAAAACATGCGCTCGTGGAAACTTTTTTCAAAATCCACTTTGGGCTTGTAAGATGTTGTAAAGTGACTTTCTGTCACAATGCACTACATGCACCTCAACACCCAACTTCATGAACACCACATCAGAGTGAATGATGCGACTGAACCGCGTGCGCTGGAGCCACCAGTGAGCGGCCAGTAGCTCATTGAGGCCCTTTGTGTAGTATGCGCTTGGTTTCAAGCTTCTAAGACCTTCCAATTTCAAGCTATGAAGGAAAAGTGAAGACACGTTTACTTTTCTTATTTCATGACAGTTGGCTGAGACGGCCAAAACATGCGCTCGTGGAAACTTTTTTCAAAATCCACTTTGGGCTTGTAAGATGTTGTAAAGTGACTTTCTGTCACAATGCACTACATGCACCTCAACACCCAACTTCATGAACACCACATCAGAGTGAATGATGCGACTGAACCGCGTGCGCTGGAGCCACCAGTGAGCGGCCAGTAGCTCATTGAGGCCCTTTGTGTTGTATGCGCTTGGTTTCAAGCTTCTAAGACCTTCCAATTTCAAGCTATGAAGGAAAAGTGAAGACACGTTTACTTTTCATATTTCATGACAGTTGGCTGAGACGGCCAAAACATGCGCTCGTGGAAACTTTTTTCAAAATCCACTTTGGGCTTGTAAGATGTTGTAAAGTGACTTTCTGTCACAATGCACTACATGCACCTCAACACCCAACTTCATGAACACCACATCAGAGTGAATGATGCGACTGAACCGCGTGCGCTGGAGCCACCAGTGAGCGGCCAGTAGCTCATTGAGGCCCTTTGTGTTGTATGCGCTTGGTTTCAAGCTTCTAAGACCTTCCAATTTCAAGCTATGAAGGAAAAGTGAAGACACGTTTACTTTTCATATTTCATGACAGTTGGCTGAGACGGCCAAAACATGCGCTCGTGGAAACTTTTTTCAAAATCCACTTTGGGCTTGTAAGATGTTGTAAAGTGACTTTCTGTCACAATGCACTACATGCACCTCAACACCCAACTTCATGAACACCACATCAGAGTGAATGATGCGACTGAACCGCGTGCGCTGGAGCCACCAGTGAGCGGCCAGTAGCTCATTGAGGCCCTTTGTGTTGTATGCGCTTGGTTTCAAGCTTCTAAGACCTTCCAATTTCAAGCTATGAAGGAAAAGTGAAGACACGTTTACTTTTCATATTTCATGACAGTTGGCTGAGACGGCCAAAACATGCGCTCGTGGAAACTTTTTTCAAAATCCACTTTGGGCTTGTAAGATGTTGTAAAGTGACTTTCTGTCACAATGCACTACATGCACCTCAACACCCAACTTCATGAACACCACATCAGAGTGAATGATGCGACCGAACCGCGTGCGCTGGAGCCACCAGTGAGCGGCCAGTAGCTCATTGAGGCCCTTTGTGTTGTATGCGCTTGGTTTCAAGCTTCTAAGACCTTCCAATTTCAAGCTATGAAGGAAAAGTGAAGACACGTTTACTTTTCATATTTCATGACAGTTGGCTGAGACGGCCAAAACATGCGCTCGTGGAAACTTTTTTCAAAATCCACTTTGGGCTTGTAAGATGTTGTAAAGTGACTTTCTGTCACAATGCACTACATGCACCTCAACACCCAACTTCATGAACACCACATCAGAGTGAATGATGCGACTGAACCGCGTGCGCTGGAGCCACCAGTGAGCGGCCAGTAGCTCATTGAGGCCCTTTGTGTAGTATGCGCTTGGTTTCAAGCTTCTAAGACCTTCCAATTTCAAGCTATGAAGGAAAAGTGAAGACACGTTTACTTTTCTTATTTCATGACAGTTGGCTGAGACGGCCAAAACATGCGCTCGTGGAAACTTTTTTCAAAATCCACTTTGGGCTTGTAAGATGTTGTAAAGTGACTTTCTGTCACAATGCACTACATGCACCTCAACACCCAACTTCATGAACACCACATCAGAGTGAATGATGCGACTGAACCGCGTGCGCTGGAGCCACCAGTGAGCGGCCAGTAGCTCATTGAGGCCCTTTGTGTTGTATGCGCTTGGTTTCAAGCTTCTAAGACCTTCCAATTTCAAGCTATGAAGGAAAAGTGAAGACACGTTTACTTTTCATATTTCATGACAGTTGGCTGAGACGGCCAAAACATGCGCTCGTGGAAACTTTTTTCAAAATCCACTTTGGGCTTGTAAGATGTTGTAAAGTGACTTTCTGTCACAATGCACTACATGCACCTCAACACCCAACTTCATGAACACCACATCAGAGTGAATGATGCGACTGAACAGCGTGCGCTGGAGCCACCAGTGAGCGGCCAGTAGCTCATTGAGGCCCTTTGTGTTGTATGCGCTTGGTTTCAAGCTTCTAAGACCTTCCAATTTCAAGCTATGAAGGAAAACTGAAGACACGTTTACTTTTCTTATTTCATGACAGTTGGCTGAGACGGCCAAAACATGCGCTCGTGGAAACTTTTTTCAAAATCCACTTTGGGCTTGTAAGATGTTGTAAAGTGACTTTCTGTCACAATGCACTACATGCACCTCAACACCCAACTTCATGAACACCACATCAGAGTGAATGATGCGACTGAACCGCGTGCGCTGGAGCCACCAGTGAGCGGCCAGTAGCTCATTGAGGCCCTTTGTGTTGTATGCGCTTGGTTTCAAGCTTCTAAGACCTTCCAATTTCAAGCTATGAAGGAAAAGTGAAGACACGTTTACTTTTCATATTTCATGACAGTTGGCTGAGACGGCCAAAACATGCGCTCGTGGAAACTTTTTTCAAAATCCACTTTGGGCTTGTAAGATGTTGTAAAGTGACTTTCTGTCACAATGCACTACATGCACCTCAACACCCAACTTCATGAACACCACATCAGAGTGAATGATGCGACTGAACCGCGTGCGCTGGAGCCACCAGTGAGCGGCCAGTAGCTCATTGAGGCCCTTTGTGTTGTATGCGCTTGGTTTCAAGCTTCTAAGACCTTCCAATTTCAAGCTATGAAGGAAAAGTGAAGACACGTTTACTTTTCATATTTCATGACAGTTGGCTGAGACGGCCAAAACATGCGCTCGTGGAAACTTTTTTCAAAATCCACTTTGGGCTTGTAAGATGTTGTAAAGTGACTTTCTGTCACAATGCACTACATGCACCTCAACACCCAACTTCATGAACACCACATCAGAGTGAATGATGCGACTGAACCGCGTGCGCTGGAGCCACCAGTGAGCGGCCAGTAGCTCATTGAGGCCCTTTGTGTTGTATGCGCTTGGTTTCAAGCTTCTAAGACCTTCCAATTTCAAGCTATGAAGGAAAAGTGAAGACACGTTTACTTTTCTTATTTCATGACAGTTGGCTGAGACGGCCAAAACATGCGCTCGTGGAAACTTTTTTCAAAATCCACTTTGGGCTTGTAAGATGTTGTAAAGTGACTTTCTGTCACAATGCACTACATGCACCTCAACACCCAACTTCATGAACACCACATCAGAGTGAATGATGCGACTGAACCGCGTGCGCTGGAGCCACCAGTGAGCGGCCAGTAGCTCATTGAGGCCCTTTGTGTTGTATGCGCTTGGTTTCAAGCTTCTAAGACCTTCCAATTTCAAGCTATGAAGGAAAAGTGAAGACACGTTTACTTTTCATATTTCATGACAGTTGGCTGAGACGGCCAAAACATGCGCTCGTGGAAACTTTTTTCAATATCCACTTTGGGCTTGTAAGTTGTTGTAAAGTGACTTTCTGTCACAATGCACTACATGCACCTCAACACCCAACTTCATGAACACCACATCAGAGTGAATGATGCGACTGAACCGCGTGCGCTGGAGCCACCAGTGAGCGGCCAGTAGCTCATTGAGGCCCTTTGTGTTGTATGCGCTTGGTTTCAAGCTTCTAAGACCTTCCAATTTCAAGCTATGAAGGAAAAGTGAAGACACGTTTACTTTTCTTATTTCATGACAGTTGGCTGAGACGGCCAAAACATGCGCTCGTGGAAACTTTTTTCAAAATCCACTTTGGGCTTGTAAGATGTTGTAAAGTGACTTTCTGTCACAATGCAGTACATGCACCTCAACACCCAACTTCATGAACACCACATCAGAGTGAATGATGCGACTGAACCGCGTGCGCTGGAGCCACCAGTGAGCGGCCAGTAGCTCATTGAGGCCCTTTGTGTTGTATGCGCTTGGTTTCAAGCTTCTAAGACCTTCCAATTTCAAGCTATGAAGGAAAAGTGAAGACACGTTTACTTTTCATATTTCATGACAGTTGGCTGAGACGGCCAAAACATGCGCTCGTGGAAACTTTTTTCAAAATCCACTTTGGGCTTGTAAGATGTTGTAAAGTGACTTTCTGTCACAATGCACTACATGCACCTCAACACCCAACTTCATGAACACCACATCAGAGTGAATGATGCGACTGAACCGCGTGCGTCGGAGCCACCAGTGAGCGGCCAGTAGCTCATTGAGGCCCTTTGTGTTGTATGCGCTTGGTTTCAAGCTTCTAAGACCTTCCAATTTCAAGCTATGAAGGAAAAGTGAAGACACGTTTACTTTTCATATTTCATGACAGTTGGCTGAGACGGCCAAAACATGCGCTCGTGGAAACTTTTTTCAAAATCCACTTTGGGCTTGTAAGATGTTGTAAAGTGACTTTCTGTCACAATGCACTACATGCACCTCAACACCCAACTTCATGAACACCACATCAGAGTGAATGATGCGACTGAACCGCGTGCGCTGGAGCCACCAGTGAGCGGCCAGTAGCTCATTGAGGCCCTTTGTGTTGTATGCGCTTGGTTTCAAGCTTCTAAGACCTTCCAATTTCAAGCTATGAAGGAAAAGTGAAGACACGTTTACTTTTCATATTTCATGACAGTTGGCTGAGACGGCCAAAACATGCGCTCGTGGAAACTTTTTTCAAAATCCACTTTGGGCTTGTAAGATGTTGTAAAGTGACTTTCTGTCACAATGCACTACATGCACCTCAACACCCAACTTCATGAACACCACATCAGAGTGAATGATGCGACTGAACCGCGTGCGCTGGAGCCACCAGTGAGCGGCCAGTAGCTCATTGAGGCCCTTTGTGTTGTATGCGCTTGGTTTCAAGCTTCTAAGACCTTCCAATTTCAAGCTATGAAGGAAAACTGAAGACACGTTTACTTTTCTTATTTCATGACAGTTGGCTGAGACGGCCAAAACATGCGCTCGTGGAAACTTTTTTCAAAATCCACTTTGGGCTTGTAAGATGTTGTAAAGTGACTTTCTGTCACAATGCACTACATGCACCTCAACACCCAACTTCATGAACACCACATCAGAGTGAATGATGCGACTGAACCGCGTGCGCTGGAGCCACCAGTGAGCGGCCAGTAGCTCATTGAGGCCCTTTGTGTTGTATGCGCTTGGTTTCAAGCTTCTAAGACCTTCCAATTTCAAGCTATGAAGGAAAAGTGAAGACACGTTTACTTTTCATATTTCATGACAGTTGGCTGAGACGGCCAAAACATGCGCTCGTGGAAACTTTTTTCAAAATCCACTTTGGGCTTGTAAGATGTTGTAAAGTGACTTTCTGTCACAATGCACTACATGCACCTCAACACCCAACTTCATGAACACCACATCAGAGTGAATGATGCGACTGAACCGCGTGCGCTGGAGCCACCAGTGAGCGGCCAGTAGCTCATTGAGGCCCTTTGTGTTGTATGCGCTTGGTTTCAAGCTTCTAAGACCTTCCAATTTCAAGCTATGAAGGAAAAGTGAAGACACGTTTACTTTTCATATTTCATGACAGTTGGCTGAGACGGCCAAAACATGCGCTCGTGGAAACTTTTTTCAAAATCCACTTTGGGCTTGTAAGATGTTGTAAAGTGACTTTCTGTCACAATGCACTACATGCACCTCAACACCCAACTTCATGAACACCACATCAGAGTGAATGATGCGACTGAACCGCGTGCGCTGGAGCCACCAGTGAGCGGCCAGTAGCTCATTGAGGCCCTTTGTGTTGTATGCGCTTGGTTTCAAGCTTCTAAGACCTTCCAATTTCAAGCTATGAAGGAAAAGTGAAGACACGTTTACTTTTCATATTTCATGACAGTTGGCTGAGACGGCCAAAACATGCGCTCGTGGAAACTTTTTTCAAAATCCACTTTGGGCTTGTAAGATGTTGTAAAGTGACTTTCTGTCACAATGCACTACATGCACCTCAACACCCAACTTCATGAACACCACATCAGAGTGAATGATGCGACTGAACCGCGTGCGCTGGAGCCACCAGTGAGCGGCCAGTAGCTCATTGAGGCCCTTTGTGTTGTATGCGCTTGGTTTCAAGCTTCTAAGACCTTCCAATTTCAAGCTATGAAGGAAAAGTGAAGACACGTTTACTTTTCATATTTCATGACAGTTGGCTGAGACGGCCAAAACATGCGCTCGTGGAAACTTTTTTCAAAATATACTTTGGGCTTGTAAGATGTTGTAAAGTGACTTTCTGTCACAATGCACTACATGCACCTCAACACCCAACTTCATGAACACCACATCAGAGTGAATGATGCGACTGAACCGCGTGCGCTGGAGCCACCAGTGAGCGGCCAGTAGCTCATTGAGGCCCTTTGTGTTGTATGCGCTTGGTTTCAAGCTTCTAAGACCTTCCAATTTCAAGCTATGAAGGAAAAGTGAAGACACGTTTACTTTTCATATTTCATGACAGTTGGCTGAGACGGCCAAAACATGCGCTCGTGGAAACTTTTTTCAAAATCCACTTTGGGCTTGTAAGATGTTGTAAAGTGACTTTCTGTCACAATGCACTACATGCACCTCAACACCCAACTTCATGAACACCACATCAGAGTGAATGATGCGACTGAACCGCGTGCGCTGGAGCCACCAGTGAGCGGCCAGTAGCTCATTGAGGCCCTTTGTGTTGTATGCGCTTGGTTTCAAGCTTCTAAGACCTTCCAATTTCAAGCTATGAAGGAAAAGTGAAGACACGTTTACTTTTCATATTTCATGACAGTTGGCTGAGACGGCCAAAACATGCGCTCGTGGAAACTTTTTTCAAAATCCACTTTGGGCTTGTAAGATGTTGTAAAGTGACTTTCTGTCACAATGCACTACATGCACCTCAACACCCAACTTCATGAACACCACATCAGAGTGAATGATGCGACTGAACCGCGTGCGCTGGAGCCACCAGTGAGCGGCCAGTAGCTCATTGAGGCCCTTTGTGTTGTATGCGCTTGGTTTCAAGCTTCTAAGACCTTCCAATTTCAAGCTATGAAGGAAAAGTGAAGACACGTTTACTTTTCATATTTCATGACAGTTGGCTGAGACGGCCAAAACATGCGCTCGTGGAAACTTTTTTCAAAATCCACTTTGGGCTTGTAAGATGTTGTAAAGTGACTTTCTGTCACAATGCACTACATGCACCTCAACACCCAACTTCATGAACACCACATCAGAGTGAATGATGCGACTGAACCGCGTGCGCTGGAGCCACCAGTGAGCGGCCAGTAGCTCATTGAGGCCCTTTGTGTAGTATGCGCTTGGTTTCAAGCTTCTAAGACCTTCCAATTTCAAGCTATGAAGGAAAAGTGAAGACACGTTTACTTTTCTTATTTCATGACAGTTGGCTGAGACGGCCAAAACATGCGCTCGTGGAAACTTTTTTCAAAATCCACTTTGGGCTTGTAAGATGTTGTAAAGTGACTTTCTGTCACAATGCACTACATGCACCTCAACACCCAACTTCATGAACACCACATCAGAGTGAATGATGCGACTGAACCGCGTGCGCTGGAGCCACCAGTGAGCGGCCAGTAGCTCATTGAGGCCCTTTGTGTTGTATGCGCTTGGTTTCAAGCTTCTAAGACCTTCCAATTTCAAGCTATGAAGGAAAAGTGAAGACACGTTTACTTTTCATATTTCATGACAGTTGGCTGAGACGGCCAAAACATGCGCTCGTGGAAACTTTTTTCAAAATCCACTTTGGGCTTGTAAGATGTTGTAAAGTGACTTTCTGTCACAATGCACTACATGCACCTCAACACCCAACTTCATGAACACCACATCAGAGTGAATGATGCGACTGAACCGCGTGCGCTGGAGCCACCAGTGAGCGGCCAGTAGCTCAATGAGGCCCTTTGTGTTGTATGCGCTTGGTTTCAAGCTTCTAAGACCTTCCAATTTCAAGCTATGAAGGAAAAGTGAAGACACGTTTACTTTTCATATTTCATGACAGTTGGCTGAGACGGCCAAAACATGCGCCCGTGGAAACTTTTTTCAAAATCCACTTTGGGCTTGTAAGATGTTGTAAAGTGACTTTCTGTCACAATGCAGTACATGCACCTCAACACCCAACTTCATGAACACCACATCAGAGTGAATGATGCGACTGAACCGCGTGCGCTGGAGCCACCAGTGAGCGGCCAGTAGCTCATTGAGGCCCTTTGTGTTGTATGCGCTTGGTTTCAAGCTTCTAAGACCTTCCAATTTCAAGCTATGAAGGAAAAGTGAAGACACGTTTACTTTTCATATTTCATGACAGTTGGCTGAGACGGCCAAAACATGCGCTCGTGGAAACTTTTTTCAAAATCCACTTTGGGCTTGTAAGATGTTGTAAAGTGACTTTCTGTCACAATGCACTACATGCACCTCAACACCCAACTTCATGAACACCACATCAGAGTGAATGATGCGACTGAACCGCGTGCGCTGGAGCCACCAGTGAGCGGCCAGTAGCTCATTGAGGCCCTTTGTGTAGTATGCGCTTGGTTTCAAGCTTCTAAGACCTTCCAATTTCAAGCTATGAAGGAAAAGTGAAGACACGTTTACTTTTCTTATTTCATGACAGTTGGCTGAGACGGCCAAAACATGCGCTCGTGGAAACTTTTTTCAAAATCCACTTTGGGCTTGTAAGATGTTGTAAAGTGACTTTCTGTCACAATGCACTACATGCACCTCAACACCCAACTTCATGAACACCACATCAGAGTGAATGATGCGACTGAACCGCGTGCGCTGGAGCCACCAGTGAGCGGCCAGTAGCTCATTGAGGCCCTTTGTGTTGTATGCGCTTGGTTTCAAGCTTCTAAGACCTTCCAATTTCAAGCTATGAAGGAAAAGTGAAGACACGTTTACTTTTCATATTTCATGACAGTTGGCTGAGACGGCCAAAACATGCGCTCGTGGAAACTTTTTTCAAAATCCACTTTGGGCTTGTAAGATGTTGTAAAGTGACTTTCTGTCACAATGCACTACATGCACCTCAACACCCAACTTCATGAACACCACATCAGAGTGAATGATGCGACTGAACCGCGTGCGCTGGAGCCACCAGTGAGCGGCCAGTAGCTCATTGAGGCCCTTTGTGTTGTATGCGCTTGGTTTCAAGCTTCTAAGACCTTCCAATTTCAAGCTATGAAGGAAAAGTGAAGACACGTTTACTTTTCATATTTCATGACAGTTGGCTGAGACGGCCAAAACATGCGCTCGTGGAAACTTTTTTCAAAATCCACTTTGGGCTTGTAAGATGTTGTAAAGTGACTTTCTGTCACAATGCACTACATGCACCTCAACACCCAACTTCATGAACACCACATCAGAGTGAATGATGCGACTGAACCGCGTGCGCTGGAGCCACCAGTGAGCGGCCAGTAGCTCATTGAGGCCCTTTGTGTTGTATGCGCTTGGTTTCAAGCTTCTAAGACCTTCCAATTTCAAGCTATGAAGGAAAAGTGAAGACACGTTTACTTTTCATATTTCATGACAGTTGGCTGAGACGGCCAAAACATGCGCCCGTGGAAACTTTTTTCAAAATCCACTTTGGGCTTGTAAGATGTTGTAAAGTGACTTTCTGTCACAATGCAGTACATGCACCTCAACACCCAACTTCATGAACACCACATCAGAGTGAATGATGCGACTGAACCGCGTGCGCTGGAGCCACCAGTGAGCGGCCAGTAGCTCATTGAGGCCCTTTGTGTTGTATGCGCTTGGTTTCAAGCTTCTAAGACCTTCCAATTTCAAGCTATGAAGGAAAAGTGAAGACACGTTTACTTTTCATATTTCATGACAGTTGGCTGAGACGGCCAAAACATGCGCTCGTGGAAACTTTTTTCAAAATCCACTTTGGGCTTGTAAGATGTTGTAAAGTGACTTTCTGTCACAATGCACTACATGCACCTCAACACCCAACTTCATGAACACCACATCAGAGTGAATGATGCGACTGAACCGCGTGCGCTGGAGCCACCAGTGAGCGGCCAGTAGCTCATTGAGGCCCTTTGTGTTGTATGCGCTTGGTTTCAAGCTTCTAAGACCTTCCAATTTCAAGCTATGAAGGAAAAGTGAAGACACGTTTACTTTTCATATTTCATGACAGTTGGCTGAGACGGCCAAAACATGCGCTCGTGGAAACTTTTTTCAAAATCCACTTTGGGCTTGTAAGATGTTGTAAAGTGACTTTCTGTCACAATGCACTACATGCACCTCAACACCCAACTTCATGAACACCACATCAGAGTGAATGATGCGACTGAACCGCGTGCGCTGGAGCCACCAGTGAGCGGCCAGTAGCTCATTGAGGCCCTTTGTGTTGTATGCGCTTGGTTTCAAGCTTCTAAGACCTTCCAATTTCAAGCTATGAAGGAAAAGTGAAGACACGTTTACTTTTCATATTTCATGACAGTTGGCTGAGACGGCCAAAACATGCGCTCGTGGAAACTTTTTTCAAAATCCACTTTGGGCTTGTAAGATGTTGTAAAGTGACTTTCTGTCACAATGCACTACATGCACCTCAACACCCAACTTCATGAACACCACATCAGAGTGAATGATGCGACTGAACCGCGTGCGCTGGAGCCACCAGTGAGCGGCCAGTAGCTCATTGAGGCCCTTTGTGTAGTATGCGCTTGGTTTCAAGCTTCTAAGACCTTCCAATTTCAAGCTATGAAGGAAAAGTGAAGACACGTTTACTTTTCTTATTTCATGACAGTTGGCTGAGACGGCCAAAACATGCGCTCGTGGAAACTTTTTTCAAAATCCACTTTGGGCTTGTAAGATGTTGTAAAGTGACTTTCTGTCACAATGCACTACATGCACCTCAACACCCAACTTCATGAACACCACATCAGAGTGAATGATGCGACTGAACCGCGTGCGCTGGAGCCACCAGTGAGCGGCCAGTAGCTCATTGAGGCCCTTTGTGTTGTATGCGCTTGGTTTCAAGCTTCTAAGACCTTCCAATTTCAAGCTATGAAGGAAAAGTGAAGACACGTTTACTTTTCATATTTCATGACAGTTGGCTGAGACGGCCAAAACATGCGCTCGTGGAAACTTTTTTCAAAATCCACTTTGGGCTTGTAAGATGTTGTAAAGTGACTTTCTGTCACAATGCACTACATGCACCTCAACACCCAACTTCATGAACACCACATCAGAGTGAATGATGCGACTGAACCGCGTGCGCTGGAGCCACCAGTGAGCGGCCAGTAGCTCAATGAGGCCCTTTGTGTTGTATGCGCTTGGTTTCAAGCTTCTAAGACCTTCCAATTTCAAGCTATGAAGGAAAAGTGAAGACACGTTTACTTTTCATATTTCATGACAGTTGGCTGAGACGGCCAAAACATGCGCCCGTGGAAACTTTTTTCAAAATCCACTTTGGGCTTGTAAGATGTTGTAAAGTGACTTTCTGTCACAATGCAGTACATGCACCTCAACACCCAACTTCATGAACACCACATCAGAGTGAATGATGCGACTGAACCGCGTGCGCTGGAGCCACCAGTGAGCGGCCAGTAGCTCATTGAGGCCCTTTGTGTTGTATGCGCTTGGTTTCAAGCTTCTAAGACCTTCCAATTTCAAGCTATGAAGGAAAAGTGAAGACACGTTTACTTTTCATATTTCATGACAGTTGGCTGAGACGGCCAAAACATGCGCTCGTGGAAACTTTTTTCAAAATCCACTTTGGGCTTGTAAGATGTTGTAAAGTGACTTTCTGTCACAATGCACTACATGCACCTCAACACCCAACTTCATGAACACCACATCAGAGTGAATGATGCGACTGAACCGCGTGCGCTGGAGCCACCAGTGAGCGGCCAGTAGCTCATTGAGGCCCTTTGTGTAGTATGCGCTTGGTTTCAAGCTTCTAAGACCTTCCAATTTCAAGCTATGAAGGAAAAGTGAAGACACGTTTACTTTTCTTATTTCATGACAGTTGGCTGAGACGGCCAAAACATGCGCTCGTGGAAACTTTTTTCAAAATCCACTTTGGGCTTGTAAGATGTTGTAAAGTGACTTTCTGTCACAATGCACTACATGCACCTCAACACCCAACTTCATGAACACCACATCAGAGTGAATGATGCGACTGAACCGCGTGCGCTGGAGCCACCAGTGAGCGGCCAGTAGCTCATTGAGGCCCTTTGTGTTGTATGCGCTTGGTTTCAAGCTTCTAAGACCTTCCAATTTCAAGCTATGAAGGAAAAGTGAAGACACGTTTACTTTTCATATTTCATGACAGTTGGCTGAGACGGCCAAAACATGCGCTCGTGGAAACTTTTTTCAAAATCCACTTTGGGCTTGTAAGATGTTGTAAAGTGACTTTCTGTCACAATGCACTACATGCACCTCAACACCCAACTTCATGAACACCACATCAGAGTGAATGATGCGACTGAACCGCGTGCGCTGGAGCCACCAGTGAGCGGCCAGTAGCTCATTGAGGCCCTTTGTGTTGTATGCGCTTGGTTTCAAGCTTCTAAGACCTTCCAATTTCAAGCTATGAAGGAAAAGTGAAGACACGTTTACTTTTCATATTTCATGACAGTTGGCTGAGACGGCCAAAACATGCGCTCGTGGAAACTTTTTTCAAAATCCACTTTGGGCTTGTAAGATGTTGTAAAGTGACTTTCTGTCACAATGCACTACATGCACCTCAACACCCAACTTCATGAACACCACATCAGAGTGAATGATGCGACTGAACCGCGTGCGCTGGAGCCACCAGTGAGCGGCCAGTAGCTCATTGAGGCCCTTTGTGTTGTATGCGCTTGGTTTCAAGCTTCTAAGACCTTCCAATTTCAAGCTATGAAGGAAAAGTGAAGACACGTTTACTTTTCATATTTCATGACAGTTGGCTGAGACGGCCAAAACATGCGCCCGTGGAAACTTTTTTCAAAATCCACTTTGGGCTTGTAAGATGTTGTAAAGTGACTTTCTGTCACAATGCAGTACATGCACCTCAACACCCAACTTCATGAACACCACATCAGAGTGAATGATGCGACTGAACCGCGTGCGCTGGAGCCACCAGTGAGCGGCCAGTAGCTCATTGAGGCCCTTTGTGTTGTATGCGCTTGGTTTCAAGCTTCTAAGACCTTCCAATTTCAAGCTATGAAGGAAAAGTGAAGACACGTTTACTTTTCTTATTTCATGACAGTTGGCTGAGACGGCCAAAACATGCGCTCGTGGAAACTTTTTTCAAAATCCACTTTGGGCTTGTAAGATGTTGTAAAGTGACTTTCTGTCACAATGCACTACATGCACCTCAACACCCAACTTCATGAACACCACATCAGAGTGAATGATGCGACTGAACCGCGTGCGCTGGAGCCACCAGTGAGCGGCCAGTAGCTCATTGAGGCCCTTTGTGTTGTATGCGCTTGGTTTCAAGCTTCTAAGACCTTCCAATTTCAAGCTATGAAGGAAAAGTGAAGACACGTTTACTTTTCTTATTTCATGACAGTTGGCTGAGACGGCCAAAACATGCGCTCGTGGAAACTTTTTTCAAAATCCACTTTGGGCTTGTAAGATGTTGTAAAGTGACTTTCTGTCACAATGCACTACATGCACCTCAACACCCAACTTCATGAACACCACATCAGAGTGAATGATGCGACTGAACCGCGTGCGCTGGAGCCACCAGTGAGCGGCCAGTAGCTCATTGAGGCCCTTTGTGTTGTATGCGCTTGGTTTCAAGCTTCTAAGACCTTCCAATTTCAAGCTATGAAGGAAAAGTGAAGACACGTTTACTTTTCATATTTCATGACAGTTGGCTGAGACGGCCAAAACATGCGCTCGTGGAAACTTTTTTCAAAATCCACTTTGGGCTTGTAAGATGTTGTAAAGTGACTTTCTGTCACAATGCACTACATGCACCTCAACACCCAACTTCATGAACACCACATCAGAGTGAATGATGCGACTGAACCGCGTGCGCTGGAGCCACCAGTGAGCGGCCAGTAGCTCATTGAGGCCCTTTGTGTTGTATGCGCTTGGTTTCAAGCTTCTAAGACCTTCCAATTTCAAGCTATGAAGGAAAAGTGAAGACACGTTTACTTTTCATATTTCATGACAGTTGGCTGAGACGGCCAAAACATGCGCTCGTGGAAACTTTTTTCAAAATCCACTTTGGGCTTGTAAGATGTTGTAAAGTGACTTTCTGTCACAATGCACTACATGCACCTCAACACCCAACTTCATGAACACCACATCAGAGTGAATGATGCGACTGAACCGCGTGCGCTGGAGCCACCAGTGAGCGGCCAGTAGCTCATTGAGGCCCTTTGTGTTGTATGCGCTTGGTTTCAAGCTTCTAAGACCTTCCAATTTCAAGCTATGAAGGAAAAGTGAAGACACGTTTACTTTTCTTATTTCATGACAGTTGGCTGAGACGGCCAAAACATGCGCTCGTGGAAACTTTTTTCAAAATCCACTTTGGGCTTGTAAGATGTTGTAAAGTGACTTTCTGTCACAATGCACTACATGCACCTCAACACCCAACTTCATGAACACCACATCAGAGTGAATGATGCGACTGAACCGCGTGCGCTGGAGCCACCAGTGAGCGGCCAGTAGCTCATTGAGGCCCTTTGTGTTGTATGCGCTTGGTTTCAAGCTTCTAAGACCTTCCAATTTCAAGCTATGAAGGAAAAGTGAAGACACGTTTACTTTTCTTATTTCATGACAGTTGGCTGAGACGGCCAAAACATGCGCTCGTGGAAACTTTTTTCAAAATCCACTTTGGGCTTGTAAGATGTTGTAAAGTGACTTTCTGTCACAATGCACTACATGCACCTCAACACCCAACTTCATGAACACCACATCAGAGTGAATGATGCGACTGAACCGCGTGCGCTGGAGCCACCAGTGAGCGGCCAGTAGCTCATTGAGGCCCTTTGTGTAGTATGCGCTTGGTTTCAAGCTTCTAAGACCTTCCAATTTCAAGCTATGAAGGAAAAGTGAAGACACGTTTACTTTTCTTATTGGCAGAGACTATTTGCACCCGGGTGTAAATAATGAACATTACTATTTACACCCGGGTGCAAATAATCAACATTACTATTTACACCCGGGTGTAAATAGTGTAATAATCAACATTACTATTTACACCCGGGTGTAAATAGTGTAATAATCAACATTACTATTTACACCCGGGTGTAAATAGTGTAATAATCAACAATACTATTTACACCCGATGTCTAACATCCATGTTCTCTGTCAATAGGCCTGTGTATTTACCAGCTCTGCAGTAGGCTAGGCCTAATTTAGTTTTGAACAGTTTTTAGCTGTTTTGCCATGTCTGGGTTACTTGGAAGTGATATTAGGGTAATGAGTGGTCATATGGTAGCTTCATCAAAGACAAGCTACTTTAAAGAGTTGTTTTCTGAGTTGTCTTCCAGGCAGCGCTACCACTGTTGACTTAAAAACACTTAATCCTACTCCTAACCTTAACCCTAACCTTAACCCTAACCTTAACCCTAACCTTAACCTAACCTTAACCTTAACCCACGCCTAAGCGCCTTCCAGGCAGCGTTGGGGGCTCAAAGTCAAAACACAACCTTTCTAACAACTAAACTTAACTGTACTCATAACTGAAATAAAACCAGTCAATCTTTGACAGGTTCAAAAAGCACAAACTCTTATTTGCCGCGAGGTAACGTCATCTAAGAAAAAAGAAGTCATGGTGCGTACTTTGGCAGGCAAAAAAAAAAAACAACTTTCATCTGAGATTCGAACCCAACATCTCGAACATGGTAACTGGGTTACTTTACCGCTGTACTGCGCCCCGTTGAAAAAGAAGGGGAGAATACTAATTATTGACTCACTTGTTGGGGTTGCTAGGTAACGGTAAACAAAACTAAAAGATCGTGTTTCTTGATTTTGCTTGCAAACGGACGGCTTTACCCGTTCACTGAATAAAGTTTGTGGAAATTTAGCACCACTTTCCCATCTCAAATATAGTTTTAATAATCCTAACTTGTTAGATTTAGGTAGGCCATCTCCTGCCAAGATGGTCCCGCTATGTTGGATAGCACACATTTCCGGTTTGGGTGCAAATAAGAAAATGCCTCCATTCCACTATTTACACCCGGGTGCAAATAATCACTCCGTTTCTTATTTCATGACAGTTGGCTGAGACGGCCAAAACATGCGCTCGTGGAAACTTTTTTCAAAATCCACTTTGGGCTTGTAAGATGTTGTAAAGTGACTTTCTGTCACAATGCACTACATGCACCTCAACACCCAACTTCATGAACACCACATCAGAGTGAATGATGCGACTGAACCGCGTGCGCTGGAGCCACCAGTGAGCGGCCAGTAGCTAATTGAGGCCCTTTGTGTTGTATGCGCTTGGTTTCAAGCTTCTAAGACCTTCCAATTTCAAGCTATGAAGGAAAAGTGAAGACACGTTTACTTTTCATATTTCATGACAGTTGGCTGAGACGGCCAAAACATGCGCTCGTGGAAACTTTTTTCAAAATCCACTTTGGGCTTGTAAGATGTTGTAAAGTGACTTTCTGTCACAATGCACTACATGCACCTCAACACCCAACTTCATGAACACCACATCAGAGTGAATGATGCGACTGAACCGCGTGCGCTGGAGCCACCAGTGAGCGGCCAGTAGCTCATTGAGGCCCTTTGTGTTGTATGCGCTTGGTTTCAAGCTTCTAAGACCTTCCAATTTCAAGCTATGAAGGAAAAGTGAAGACACGTTTACTTTTCATATTTCATGACAGTTGGCTGAGACGGCCAAAACATGCGCCCGTGGAAACTTTTTTCAAAATCCACTTTGGGCTTGTAAGATGTTGTAAAGTGACTTTCTGTCACAATGCAGTACATGCACCTCAACACCCAACTTCATGAACACCACATCAGAGTGAATGATGCGACTGAACCGCGTGCGCTGGAGCCACCAGTGAGCGGCCAGTAGCTCATTGAGGCCCTTTGTGTTGTATGCGCTTGGTTTCAAGCTTCTAAGACCTTCCAATTTCAAGCTATGAAGGAAAAGTGAAGACACGTTTACTTTTCTTATTTCATGACAGTTGGCTGAGACGGCCAAAACATGCGCTCGTGGAAACTTTTTTCAAAATCCACTTTGGGCTTGTAAGATGTTGTAAAGTGACTTTCTGTCACAATGCACTACATGCACCTCAACACCCAACTTCATGAACACCACATCAGAGTGAATGATGCGACTGAACCGCGTGCGCTGGAGCCACCAGTGAGCGGCCAGTAGCTCATTGAGGCCCTTTGTGTTGTATGCGCTTGGTTTCAAGCTTCTAAGACCTTCCAATTTCAAGCTATGAAGGAAAAGTGAAGACACGTTTACTTTTCTTATTTCATGACAGTTGGCTGAGACGGCCAAAACATGCGCTCGTGGAAACTTTTTTCAAAATCCACTTTGGGCTTGTAAGATGTTGTAAAGTGACTTTCTGTCACAATGCACTACATGCACCTCAACACCCAACTTCATGAACACCACATCAGAGTGAATGATGCGACTGAACCGCGTGCGCTGGAGCCACCAGTGAGCGGCCAGTAGCTCATTGAGGCCCTTTGTGTTGTATGCGCTTGGTTTCAAGCTTCTAAGACCTTCCAATTTCAAGCTATGAAGGAAAAGTGAAGACACGTTTACTTTTCATATTTCATGACAGTTGGCTGAGACGGCCAAAACATGCGCTCGTGGAAACTTTTTTCAAAATCCACTTTGGGCTTGTAAGATGTTGTAAAGTGACTTTCTGTCACAATGCACTACATGCACCTCAACACCCAACTTCATGAACACCACATCAGAGTGAATGATGCGACTGAACCGCGTGCGCTGGAGCCACCAGTGAGCGGCCAGTAGCTCATTGAGGCCCTTTGTGTTGTATGCGCTTGGTTTCAAGCTTCTAAGACCTTCCAATTTCAAGCTATGAAGGAAAAGTGAAGACACGTTTACTTTTCATATTTCATGACAGTTGGCTGAGACGGCCAAAACATGCGCTCGTGGAAACTTTTTTCAAAATCCACTTTGGGCTTGTAAGATGTTGTAAAGTGACTTTCTGTCACAATGCACTACATGCACCTCAACACCCAACTTCATGAACACCACATCAGAGTGAATGATGCGACTGAACCGCGTGCGCTGGAGCCACCAGTGAGCGGCCAGTAGCTCATTGAGGCCCTTTGTGTTGTATGCGCTTGGTTTCAAGCTTCTAAGACCTTCCAATTTCAAGCTATGAAGGAAAAGTGAAGACACGTTTACTTTTCTTATTTCATGACAGTTGGCTGAGACGGCCAAAACATGCGCTCGTGGAAACTTTTTTCAAAATCCACTTTGGGCTTGTAAGATGTTGTAAAGTGACTTTCTGTCACAATGCACTACATGCACCTCAACACCCAACTTCATGAACACCACATCAGAGTGAATGATGCGACTGAACCGCGTGCGCTGGAGCCACCAGTGAGCGGCCAGTAGCTCATTGAGGCCCTTTGTGTTGTATGCGCTTGGTTTCAAGCTTCTAAGACCTTCCAATTTCAAGCTATGAAGGAAAAGTGAAGACACGTTTACTTTTCTTATTTCATGACAGTTGGCTGAGACGGCCAAAACATGCGCTCGTGGAAACTTTTTTCAAAATCCACTTTGGGCTTGTAAGATGTTGTAAAGTGACTTTCTGTCACAATGCACTACATGCACCTCAACACCCAACTTCATGAACACCACATCAGAGTGAATGATGCGACTGAACCGCGTGCGCTGGAGCCACCAGTGAGCGGCCAGTAGCTCATTGAGGCCCTTTGTGTTGTATGCGCTTGGTTTCAAGCTTCTAAGACCTTCCAATTTCAAGCTATGAAGGAAAAGTGAAGACACGTTTACTTTTCATATTTCATGACAGTTGGCTGAGACGGCCAAAACATGCGCTCGTGGAAACTTTTTTCAAAATCCACTTTGGGCTTGTAAGATGTTGTAAAGTGACTTTCTGTCACAATGCACTACATGCACCTCAACACCCAACTTCATGAACACCACATCAGAGTGAATGATGCGACTGAACCGCGTGCGCTGGAGCCACCAGTGAGCGGCCAGTAGCTCATTGAGGCCCTTTGTGTTGTATGCGCTTGGTTTCAAGCTTCTAAGACCTTCCAATTTCAAGCTATGAAGGAAAAGTGAAGACACGTTTACTTTTCATATTTCATGACAGTTGGCTGAGACGGCCAAAACATGCGCTCGTGGAAACTTTTTTCAAAATCCACTTTGGGCTTGTAAGATGTTGTAAAGTGACTTTCTGTCACAATGCACTACATGCACCTCAACACCCAACTTCATGAACACCACATCAGAGTGAATGATGCGACTGAACCGCGTGCGCTGGAGCCACCAGTGAGCGGCCAGTAGCTCATTGAGGCCCTTTGTGTTGTATGCGCTTGGTTTCAAGCTTCTAAGACCTTCCAATTTCAAGCTATGAAGGAAAAGTGAAGACACGTTTACTTTTCTTATTTCATGACAGTTGGCTGAGACGGCCAAAACATGCGCTCGTGGAAACTTTTTTCAAAATCCACTTTGGGCTTGTAAGATGTTGTAAAGTGACTTTCTGTCACAATGCACTACATGCACCTCAACACCCAACTTCATGAACACCACATCAGAGTGAATGATGCGACTGAACCGCGTGCGCTGGAGCCACCAGTGAGCGGCCAGTAGCTCATTGAGGCCCTTTGTGTTGTATGCGCTTGGTTTCAAGCTTCTAAGACCTTCCAATTTCAAGCTATGAAGGAAAAGTGAAGACACGTTTACTTTTCATATTTCATGACAGTTGGCTGAGACGGCCAAAACATGCGCTCGTGGAAACTTTTTTCAAAATCCACTTTGGGCTTGTAAGATGTTGTAAAGTGACTTTCTGTCACAATGCACTACATGCACCTCAACACCCAACTTCATGAACACCACATCAGAGTGAATGATGCGACTGAACCGCGTGCGCTGGAGCCACCAGTGAGCGGCCAGTAGCTCATTGAGGCCCTTTGTGTTGTATGCGCTTGGTTTCAAGCTTCTAAGACCTTCCAATTTCAAGCTATGAAGGAAAAGTGAAGACACGTTTACTTTTCATATTTCATGACAGTTGGCTGAGACGGCCAAAACATGCGCTCGTGGAAACTTTTTTCAAAATCCACTTTGGGCTTGTAAGATGTTGTAAAGTGACTTTCTGTCACAATGCACTACATGCACCTCAACACCCAACTTCATGAACACCACATCAGAGTGAATGATGCGACTGAACCGCGTGCGCTGGAGCCACCAGTGAGCGGCCAGTAGCTCATTGAGGCCCTTTGTGTTGTATGCGCTTGGTTTCAAGCTTCTAAGACCTTCCAATTTCAAGCTATGAAGGAAAAGTGAAGACACGTTTACTTTTCATATTTCATGACAGTTGGCTGAGACGGCCAAAACATGCGCTCGTGGAAACTTTTTTCAAAATCCACTTTGGGCTTGTAAGATGTTGTAAAGTGACTTTCTGTCACAATGCACTACATGCACCTCAACACCCAACTTCATGAACACCACATCAGAGTGAATGATGCGACTGAACCGCGTGCGCTGGAGCCACCAGTGAGCGGCCAGTAGCTCATTGAGGCCCTTTGTGTTGTATGCGCTTGGTTTCAAGCTTCTAAGACCTTCCAATTTCAAGCTATGAAGGAAAAGTGAAGACACGTTTACTTTTCATATTTCATGACAGTTGGCTGAGACGGCCAAAACATGCGCTCGTGGAAACTTTTTTCAAAATCCACTTTGGGCTTGTAAGATGTTGTAAAGTGACTTTCTGTCACAATGCACTACATGCACCTCAACACCCAACTTCATGAACACCACATCAGAGTGAATGATGCGACTGAACCGCGTGCGCTGGAGCCACCAGTGAGCGGCCAGTAGCTCATTGAGGCCCTTTGTGTTGTATGCGCTTGGTTTCAAGCTTCTAAGACCTTCCAATTTCAAGCTATGAAGGAAAAGTGAAGACACGTTTACTTTTCATATTTCATGACAGTTGGCTGAGACGGCCAAAACATGCGCTCGTGGAAACTTTTTTCAAAATCCACTTTGGGCTTGTAAGATGTTGTAAAGTGACTTTCTGTCACAATGCACTACATGCACCTCAACACCCAACTTCATGAACACCACATCAGAGTGAATGATGCGACTGAACCGCGTGCGCTGGAGCCACCAGTGAGCGGCCAGTAGCTCATTGAGGCCCTTTGTGTTGTATGCGCTTGGTTTCAAGCTTCTAAGACCTTCCAATTTCAAGCTATGAAGGAAAAGTGAAGACACGTTTACTTTTCATATTTCATGACAGTTGGCTGAGACGGCCAAAACATGCGCTCGTGGAAACTTTTTTCAAAATCCACTTTGGGCTTGTAAGATGTTGTAAAGTGACTTTCTGTCACAATGCACTACATGCACCTCAACACCCAACTTCATGAACACCACATCAGAGTGAATGATGCGACTGAACCGCGTGCGCTGGAGCCACCAGTGAGCGGCCAGTAGCTCATTGAGGCCCTTTGTGTTGTATGCGCTTGGTTTCAAGCTTCTAAGACCTTCCAATTTCAAGCTATGAAGGAAAAGTGAAGACACGTTTACTTTTCATATTTCATGACAGTTGGCTGAGACGGCCAAAACATGCGCTCGTGGAAACTTTTTTCAAAATCCACTTTGGGCTTGTAAGATGTTGTAAAGTGACTTTCTGTCACAATGCACTACATGCACCTCAACACCCAACTTCATGAACACCACATCAGAGTGAATGATGCGACTGAACCGCGTGCGCTGGAGCCACCAGTGAGCGGCCAGTAGCTCATTGAGGCCCTTTGTGTTTTATGCGCTTGGTTTCAAGCTTCTAAGACCTTCCAATTTCAAGCTATGAAGGAAAAGTGAAGACACGTTTACTTTTCATATTTCATGACAGTTGGCTGAGACGGCCAAAACATGCGCTCGTGGAAACTTTTTTCAAAATCCACTTTGGGCTTGTAAGATGTTGTAAAGTGACTTTCTGTCACAATGCACTACATGCACCTCAACACCCAACTTCATGAACACCACATCAGAGTGAATGATGCGACTGAACCGCGTGCGCTGGAGCCACCAGTGAGCGGCCAGTAGCTCATTGAGGCCCTTTGTGTTGTATGCGCTTGGTTTCAAGCTTCTAAGACCTTCCAATTTCAAGCTATGAAGGAAAAGTGAAGACACGTTTACTTTTCATATTTCATGACAGTTGGCTGAGACGGCCAAAACATGCGCTCGTGGAAACTTTTTTCAAAATCCACTTTGGGCTTGTAAGATGTTGTAAAGTGACTTTCTGTCACAATGCACTACATGCACCTCAACACCCAACTTCATGAACACCACATCAGAGTGAATGATGCGACTGAACCGCGTGCGCTGGAGCCACCAGTGAGCGGCCAGTAGCTCATTGAGGCCCTTTGTGTTGTATGCGCTTGGTTTCAAGCTTCTAAGACCTTCCAATTTCAAGCTATGAAGGAAAAGTGAAGACACGTTTACTTTTCATATTTCATGACAGTTGGCTGAGACGGCCAAAACATGCGCCCGTGGAAACTTTTTTCAAAATCCACTTTGGGCTTGTAAGATGTTGTAAAGTGACTTTCTGTCACAATGCAGTACATGCACCTCAACACCCAACTTCATGAACACCACATCAGAGTGAATGATGCGACTGAACCGCGTGCGCTGGAGCCACCAGTGAGCGGCCAGTAGCTCATTGAGGCCCTTTGTGTTGTATGCGCTTGGTTTCAAGCTTCTAAGACCTTCCAATTTCAAGCTATGAAGGAAAAGTGAAGACACGTTTACTTTTCTTATTTCATGACAGTTGGCTGAGACGGCCAAAACATGCGCTCGTGGAAACTTTTTTCAAAATCCACTTTGGGCTTGTAAGATGTTGTAAAGTGACTTTCTGTCACAATGCACTACATGCACCTCAACACCCAACTTCATGAACACCACATCAGAGTGAATGATGCGACTGAACCGCGTGCGCTGGAGCCACCAGTGAGCGGCCAGTAGCTCATTGAGGCCCTTTGTGTTGTATGCGCTTGGTTTCAAGCTTCTAAGACCTTCCAATATCAAGCTATGAAGGAAAAGTGAAGACACGTTTACTTTTCATATTTCATGACAGTTGGCTGAGACGGCCAAAACATGCGCTCGTGGAAACTTTTTTCAAAATCCACTTTGGGCTTGTAAGATGTTGTAAAGTGACTTTCTGTCACAATGCACTACATGCACCTCAACACCCAACTTCATGAACACCACATCAGAGTGAATGATGCGACTGAACCGCGTGCGCTGGAGCCACCAGTGAGCGGCCAGTAGCTCATTGAGGCCCTTTGTGTTGTATGCGCTTGGTTTCAAGCTTCTAAGACCTTCCAATTTCAAGCTATGAAGGAAAAGTGAAGACACGTTTACTTTTCATATTTCATGACAGTTGGCTGAGACGGCCAAAACATGCGCTCGTGGAAACTTTTTTCAAAATCCACTTTGGGCTTGTAAGATGTTGTAAAGTGACTTTCTGTCACAATGCACTACATGCACCTCAACACCCAACTTCATGAACACCACATCAGAGTGAATGATGCGACTGAACCGCGTGCGCTGGAGCCACCAGTGAGCGGCCAGTAGCTCATTGAGGCCCTTTGTGTTGTATGCGCTTGGTTTCAAGCTTCTAAGACCTTCCAATTTCAAGCTATGAAGGAAAAGTGAAGACACGTTTACTTTTCATATTTCATGACAGTTGGCTGAGACGGCCAAAACATGCGCCCGTGGAAACTTTTTTCAAAATCCACTTTGGGCTTGTAAGATGTTGTAAAGTGACTTTCTGTCACAATGCAGTACATGCACCTCAACACCCAACTTCATGAACACCACATCAGAGTGAATGATGCGACTGAACCGCGTGCGCTGGAGCCACCAGTGAGCGGCCAGTAGCTCATTGAGGCCCTTTGTGTTGTATGCGCTTGGTTTCAAGCTTCTAAGACCTTCCAATTTCAAGCTATGAAGGAAAAGTGAAGACACGTTTACTTTTCTTATTTCATGACAGTTGGCTGAGACGGCCAAAACATGCGCTCGTGGAAACTTTTTTCAAAATCCACTTTGGGCTTGTAAGATGTTGTAAAGTGACTTTCTGTCACAATGCACTACATGCACCTCAACACCCAACTTCATGAACACCACATCAGAGTGAATGATGCGACTGAACCGCGTGCGCTGGAGCCACCAGTGAGCGGCCAGTAGCTCATTGAGGCCCTTTGTGTTGTATGCGCTTGGTTTCAAGCTTCTAAGACCTTCCAATTTCAAGCTATGAAGGAAAAGTGAAGACACGTTTACTTTTCATATTTCATGACAGTTGGCTGAGACGGCCAAAACATGCGCTCGTGGAAACTTTTTTCAAAATCCACTTTGGGCTTGTAAGATGTTGTAAAGTGACTTTCTGTCACAATGCACTACATGCACCTCAACACCCAACTTCATGAACACCACATCAGAGTGAATGATGCGACTGAACCGCGTGCGCTGGAGCCACCAGTGAGCGGCCAGTAGCTCATTGAGGCCCTTTGTGTTGTATGCGCTTGGTTTCAAGCTTCTAAGACCTTCCAATTTCAAGCTATGAAGGAAAAGTGAAGACACGTTTACTTTTCTTATTTCATGACAGTTGGCTGAGACGGCCAAAACATGCGCTCGTGGAAACTTTTTTCAAAATCCACTTTGGGCTTGTAAGATGTTGTAAAGTGACTTTCTGTCACAATGCACTACATGCACCTCAACACCCAACTTCATGAACACCACATCAGAGTGAATGATGCGACTGAACCGCGTGCGCTGGAGCCACCAGTGAGCGGCCAGTAGCTCATTGAGGCCCTTTGTGTTGTATGCGCTTGGTTTCAAGCTTCTAAGACCTTCCAATTTCAAGCTATGAAGGAAAAGTGAAGACACGTTTACTTTTCTTATTTCATGACAGTTGGCTGAGACGGCCAAAACATGCGCTCGTGGAAACTTTTTTCAAAATCCACTTTGGGCTTGTAAGATGTTGTAAAGTGACTTTCTGTCACAATGCACTACATGCACCTCAACACCCAACTTCATGAACACCACATCAGAGTGAATGATGCGACTGAACCGCGTGCGCTGGAGCCACCAGTGAGCGGCCAGTAGCTCATTGAGGCCCTTTGTGTTGTATGCGCTTGGTTTCAAGCTTCTAAGACCTTCCAATTTCAAGCTATGAAGGAAAAGTGAAGACACGTTTACTTTTCTTATTTCATGACAGTTGGCTGAGACGGCCAAAACATGCGCTCGTGGAAACTTTTTTCAAAATCCACTTTGGGCTTGTAAGATGTTGTAAAGTGACTTTCTGTCACAATGCACTACATGCACCTCAACACCCAACTTCATGAACACCACATCAGAGTGAATGATGCGACTGAACCGCGTGCGCTGGAGCCACCAGTGAGCGGCCAGTAGCTCATTGAGGCCCTTTGTGTTGTATGCGCTTGGTTTCAAGCTTCTAAGACCTTCCAATTTCAAGCTATGAAGGAAAAGTGAAGACACGTTTACTTTTCATATTTCATGACAGTTGGCTGAGACGGCCAAAACATGCGCTCGTGGAAACTTTTTTCAAAATCCACTTTGGGCTTGTAAGATGTTGTAAAGTGACTTTCTGTCACAATGCACTACATGCACCTCAACACCCAACTTCATGAACACCACATCAGAGTGAATGATGCGACTGAACCGCGTGCGCTGGAGCCACCAGTGAGCGGCCAGTAGCTCATTGAGGCCCTTTGTGTTGTATGCGCTTGGTTTCAAGCTTCTAAGACCTTCCAATTTCAAGCTATGAAGGAAAAGTGAAGACACGTTTACTTTTCATATTTCATGACAGTTGGCTGAGACGGCCAAAACATGCGCTCGTGGAAACTTTTTTCAAAATCCACTTTGGGCTTGTAAGATGTTGTAAAGTGACTTTCTGTCACAATGCACTACATGCACCTCAACACCCAACTTCATGAACACCACATCAGAGTGAATGATGCGACTGAACCGCGTGCGCTGGAGCCACCAGTGAGCGGCCAGTAGCTCATTGAGGCCCTTTGTGTTGTATGCGCTTGGTTTCAAGCTTCTAAGACCTTCCAATTTCAAGCTATGAAGGAAAAGTGAAGACACGTTTACTTTTCTTATTTCATGACAGTTGGCTGAGACGGCCAAAACATGCGCTCGTGGAAACTTTTTTCAAAATCCACTTTGGGCTTGTAAGATGTTGTAAAGTGACTTTCTGTCACAATGCACTACATGCACCTCAACACCCAACTTCATGAACACCACATCAGAGTGAATGATGCGACTGAACCGCGTGCGCTGGAGCCACCAGTGAGCGGCCAGTAGCTCATTGAGGCCCTTTGTGTTGTATGCGCTTGGTTTCAAGCTTCTAAGACCTTCCAATTTCAAGCTATGAAGGAAAAGTGAAGACACGTTTACTTTTCTTATTTCATGACAGTTGGCTGAGACGGCCAAAACATGCGCTCGTGGAAACTTTTTTCAAAATCCACTTTGGGCTTGTAAGATGTTGTAAAGTGACTTTCTGTCACAATGCACTACATGCACCTCAACACCCAACTTCATGAACACCACATCAGAGTGAATGATGCGACTGAACCGCGTGCGCTGGAGCCACCAGTGAGCGGCCAGTAGCTCATTGAGGCCCTTTGTGTTGTATGCGCTTGGTTTCAAGCTTCTAAGACCTTCCAATTTCAAGCTATGAAGGAAAAGTGAAGACACGTTTACTTTTCATATTTCATGACAGTTGGCTGAGACGGCCAAAACATGCGCTCGTGGAAACTTTTTTCAAAATCCACTTTGGGCTTGTAAGATGTTGTAAAGTGACTTTCTGTCACAATGCACTACATGCACCTCAACACCCAACTTCATGAACACCACATCAGAGTGAATGATGCGACTGAACCGCGTGCGCTGGAGCCACCAGTGAGCGGCCAGTAGCTCATTGAGGCCCTTTGTGTTGTATGCGCTTGGTTTCAAGCTTCTAAGACCTTCCAATTTCAAGCTATGAAGGAAAAGTGAAGACACGTTTACTTTTCATATTTCATGACAGTTGGCTGAGACGGCCAAAACATGCGCTCGTGGAAACTTTTTTCAAAATCCACTTTGGGCTTGTAAGATGTTGTAAAGTGACTTTCTGTCACAATGCACTACATGCACCTCAACACCCAACTTCATGAACACCACATCAGAGTGAATGATGCGACTGAACCGCGTGCGCTGGAGCCACCAGTGAGCGGCCAGTAGCTCATTGAGGCCCTTTGTGTTGTATGCGCTTGGTTTCAAGCTTCTAAGACCTTCCAATTTCAAGCTATGAAGGAAAAGTGAAGACACGTTTACTTTTCATATTTCATGACAGTTGGCTGAGACGGCCAAAACATGCGCTCGTGGAAACTTTTTTCAAAATCCACTTTGGGCTTGTAAGATGTTGTAAAGTGACTTTCTGTCACAATGCACTACATGCACCTCAACACCCAACTTCATGAACACCACATCAGAGTGAATGATGCGACTGAACCGCGTGCGCTGGAGCCACCAGTGAGCGGCCAGTAGCTCATTGAGGCCCTTTGTGTTGTATGCGCTTGGTTTCAAGCTTCTAAGACCTTCCAACAGGGCTGGACTGGGACCAAAAAATGGCCCGGGCATTTTTGGCCATAGTGGCCCACCATGATAATTTACATGATACAACATATGTGCACACTGTTTTGTTTGTAAAAAAAAAAAAAGTAAACCGCAGTAGCCTGCATGGAAGCGAGTAACCTTGCTAAAAAAAAAAAATCTCTCTCACACACACACACACACAAATAAAATCACATACCCACTAGAGTGACCTCTAAACCAGCAAGGATGAGGTTGTGCACATAACTCATATGCTATTGAATGCTTCACTAAATAAAACCTGCAATAATTTCCTATGTTGAGCATTTGCATAGTTTTAGCCAACAATTCACCTTTATACTATTTAGTGAAGATGTCTAAACTACACATCCCAAAACATTTTCATTGTTAATTCTATGGGCTATCACCATCCCTGTTTCATTCCATAGCCTACGTCTGACTGAATGTCTGTGTATATGGGTGTCTGCTTGTCTGCGCAAAGAAAATTGATAGTTACAGCTTGTTGTAGCCTACTGCGTCAAGATTGAACACAATTTCGACCAATCGTGACTGTCTTTAGATCTCAGAAGGTTATGGCGTTCTTAAGCCGACCACTCGTTAATTTGATGGGTAGGCCTATCGCAATTCAAATGCATGCGAGAGTGGCACACACATAAAAAGACGCTCTCACACTATAAAACTTTGTTTTGCTCAACTGGGTGCTGAATCCTACATAGTAGGCTAGGTTAATACATCTAAAAGAAGCAAGGGCAAGCAGCAGTCGCAGATCTCATGTCAAACTTTTCGTTGTGCGTCCAAAAAGTTTGAAATCTGCGAGTGTTGTCCTTGCTTCTTTCAGACCTCCTAGCCTATGTGACGCCTTGTGATGCAGACATGCTGAATGCATGCTGGAGTGGCACACACACACACACAGCCCTCCGCCCTCCTTACACGAAATGTCTCTCTTCATCTTCAGCTAACATTTCGATTACTTCTTACCGGGCTTACAGTAGCTATTCTGACCTCCTCCTCAATCTGTCCCTGCTGGGTCACGTCTCTCACCTTCCCCCTCCGAATCAATTTGAATAGCTGCTCCTTCCTCTGTGTAACTCTGTTACATTTCTGTAATTTTAGCACATCTTGCTGCATCCACTTGTAGGCTTTTGCCTTCTCCCTCGCAACTTCTCTGCGACCCCTCGCGCTTTTGTGGTTTGTCTTTGTACATTTTCATATACGGACGGTATCAAACTCCGGTCGAACTCCAATTGGAGATTTTGATACCCTCAGTCATAAAGGAGATTCGGCCGGGAGGAAGTCAGGTAGGGGCCTGCGATTTCATTGGACTAGCGCAATGTCCATTAGGGCCAAACGGCCGCGATTCGCTACCATTGCGGCCGTATGCTATAAAATATATTTTAATTAAATTATGACGGCCTCGGCCCAAAAATATGCGTCGGCCCACCGGGCATTGCCCGGTATGCCCTATGGCCAGTCCATGCCTGCCTTCCAATTTCAAGCTATGAAGGAAAAGTGAAGACACGTTTACTTTTCTTATTTCATGACAGTTGGCTGAGACGGCCAAAACATGCGCTCGTGGAAACTTTTTTCAAAATCCACTTTGGGCTTGTAAGATGTTGTAAAGTGACTTTCTGTCACAATGCACTACATGCACCTCAACACCCAACTTCATGAACACCACATCAGAGTGAATGATGCGACTGAACCGCGTGCGCTGGAGCCACCAGTGAGCGGCCAGTAGCTCATTGAGGCCCTTTGTGTTGTATGCGCTTGGTTTCAAGCTTCTAAGACCTTCCAATTTCAAGCTATGAAGGAAAAGTGAAGACACGTTTACTTTTCATATTTCATGACAGTTGGCTGAGACGGCCAAAACATGCGCTCGTGGAAACTTTTTTCAAAATCCACTTTGGGCTTGTAAGATGTTGTAAAGTGACTTTCTGTCACAATGCACTACATGCACCTCAACACCCAACTTCATGAACACCACATCAGAGTGAATGATGCGACTGAACCGCGTGCGCTGGAGCCACCAGTGAGCGGCCAGTAGCTCATTGAGGCCCTTTGTGTTGTATGCGCTTGGTTTCAAGCTTCTAAGACCTTCCAATTTCAAGCTATGAAGGAAAAGTGAAGACACGTTTACTTTTCATATTTCATGACAGTTGGCTGAGACGGCCAAAACATGCGCTCGTGGAAACTTTTTTCAAAATCCACTTTGGGCTTGTAAGATGTTGTAAAGTGACTTTCTGTCACAATGCACTACATGCACCTCAACACCCAACTTCATGAACACCACATCAGAGTGAATGATGCGACTGAACCGCGTGCGCTGGAGCCACCAGTGAGCGGCCAGTAGCTCATTGAGGCCCTTTGTGTTGTATGCGCTTGGTTTCAAGCTTCTAAGACCTTCCAATTTCAAGCTATGAAGGAAAAGTGAAGACACGTTTACTTTTCATATTTCATGACAGTTGGCTGAGACGGCCAAAACATGCGCTCGTGGAAACTTTTTTCAAAATCCACTTTGGGCTTGTAAGATGTTGTAAAGTGACTTTCTGTCACAATGCACTACATGCACCTCAACACCCAACTTCATGAACACCACATCAGAGTGAATGATGCGACTGAACCGCGTGCGCTGGAGCCACCAGTGAGCGGCCAGTAGCTCATTGAGGCCCTTTGTGTTGTATGCGCTTGGTTTCAAGCTTCTAAGACCTTCCAATTTCAAGCTATGAAGGAAAAGTGAAGACACGTTTACTTTTCATATTTCATGACAGTTGGCTGAGACGGCCAAAACATGCGCTCGTGGAAACTTTTTTCAAAATCCACTTTGGGCTTGTAAGATGTTGTAAAGTGACTTTCTGTCACAATGCACTACATGCACCTCAACACCCAACTTCATGAACACCACATCAGAGTGAATGATGCGACTGAACCGCGTGCGCTGGAGCCACCAGTGAGCGGCCAGTAGCTCATTGAGGCCCTTTGTGTTGTATGCGCTTGGTTTCAAGCTTCTAAGACCTTCCAATTTCAAGCTATGAAGGAAAAGTGAAGACACGTTTACTTTTCATATTTCATGACAGTTGGCTGAGACGGCCAAAACATGCGCTCGTGGAAACTTTTTTCAAAATCCACTTTGGGCTTGTAAGATGTTGTAAAGTGACTTTCTGTCACAATGCACTACATGCACCTCAACACCCAACTTCATGAACACCACATCAGAGTGAATGATGCGACTGAACCGCGTGCGCTGGAGCCACCAGTGAGCGGCCAGTAGCTCATTGAGGCCCTTTGTGTTGTATGCGCTTGGTTTCAAGCTTCTAAGACCTTCCAATTTCAAGCTATGAAGGAAAAGTGAAGACACGTTTACTTTTCATATTTCATGACAGTTGGCTGAGACGGCCAAAACATGCGCTCGTGGAAACTTTTTTCAAAATCCACTTTGGGCTTGTAAGATGTTGTAAAGTGACTTTCTGTCACAATGCACTACATGCACCTCAACACCCAACTTCATGAACACCACATCAGAGTGAATGATGCGACTGAACCGCGTGCGCTGGAGCCACCAGTGAGCGGCCAGTAGCTCATTGAGGCCCTTTGTGTTGTATGCGCTTGGTTTCAAGCTTCTAAGACCTTCCAATTTCAAGCTATGAAGGAAAAGTGAAGACACGTTTACTTTTCATATTTCATGACAGTTGGCTGAGACGGCCAAAACATGCGCTCGTGGAAACTTTTTTCAAAATCCACTTTGGGCTTGTAAGATGTTGTAAAGTGACTTTCTGTCACAATGCACTACATGCACCTCAACACCCAACTTCATGAACACCACATCAGAGTGAATGATGCGACTGAACCGCGTGCGCTGGAGCCACCAGTGAGCGGCCAGTAGCTCATTGAGGCCCTTTGTGTTTTATGCGCTTGGTTTCAAGCTTCTAAGACCTTCCAATTTCAAGCTATGAAGGAAAAGTGAAGACACGTTTACTTTTCATATTTCATGACAGTTGGCTGAGACGGCCAAAACATGCGCTCGTGGAAACTTTTTTCAAAATCCACTTTGGGCTTGTAAGATGTTGTAAAGTGACTTTCTGTCACAATGCACTACATGCACCTCAACACCCAACTTCATGAACACCACATCAGAGTGAATGATGCGACTGAACCGCGTGCGCTGGAGCCACCAGTGAGCGGCCAGTAGCTCATTGAGGCCCTTTGTGTTGTATGCGCTTGGTTTCAAGCTTCTAAGACCTTCCAATTTCAAGCTATGAAGGAAAAGTGAAGACACGTTTACTTTTCATATTTCATGACAGTTGGCTGAGACGGCCAAAACATGCGCTCGTGGAAACTTTTTTCAAAATCCACTTTGGGCTTGTAAGATGTTGTAAAGTGACTTTCTGTCACAATGCACTACATGCACCTCAACACCCAACTTCATGAACACCACATCAGAGTGAATGATGCGACTGAACCGCGTGCGCTGGAGCCACCAGTGAGCGGCCAGTAGCTCATTGAGGCCCTTTGTGTTGTATGCGCTTGGTTTCAAGCTTCTAAGACCTTCCAATTTCAAGCTATGAAGGAAAAGTGAAGACACGTTTACTTTTCATATTTCATGACAGTTGGCTGAGACGGCCAAAACATGCGCCCGTGGAAACTTTTTTCAAAATCCACTTTGGGCTTGTAAGATGTTGTAAAGTGACTTTCTGTCACAATGCAGTACATGCACCTCAACACCCAACTTCATGAACACCACATCAGAGTGAATGATGCGACTGAACCGCGTGCGCTGGAGCCACCAGTGAGCGGCCAGTAGCTCATTGAGGCCCTTTGTGTTGTATGCGCTTGGTTTCAAGCTTCTAAGACCTTCCAATTTCAAGCTATGAAGGAAAAGTGAAGACACGTTTACTTTTCTTATTTCATGACAGTTGGCTGAGACGGCCAAAACATGCGCTCGTGGAAACTTTTTTCAAAATCCACTTTGGGCTTGTAAGATGTTGTAAAGTGACTTTCTGTCACAATGCACTACATGCACCTCAACACCCAACTTCATGAACACCACATCAGAGTGAATGATGCGACTGAACCGCGTGCGCTGGAGCCACCAGTGAGCGGCCAGTAGCTCATTGAGGCCCTTTGTGTTGTATGCGCTTGGTTTCAAGCTTCTAAGACCTTCCAATTTCAAGCTATGAAGGAAAAGTGAAGACACGTTTACTTTTCATATTTCATGACAGTTGGCTGAGACGGCCAAAACATGCGCTCGTGGAAACTTTTTTCAAAATCCACTTTGGGCTTGTAAGATGTTGTAAAGTGACTTTCTGTCACAATGCACTACATGCACCTCAACACCCAACTTCATGAACACCACATCAGAGTGAATGATGCGACTGAACCGCGTGCGCTGGAGCCACCAGTGAGCGGCCAGTAGCTCATTGAGGCCCTTTGTGTTGTATGCGCTTGGTTTCAAGCTTCTAAGACCTTCCAATTTCAAGCTATGAAGGAAAAGTGAAGACACGTTTACTTTTCTTATTTCATGACAGTTGGCTGAGACGGCCAAAACATGCGCTCGTGGAAACTTTTTTCAAAATCCACTTTGGGCTTGTAAGATGTTGTAAAGTGACTTTCTGTCACAATGCACTACATGCACCTCAACACCCAACTTCATGAACACCACATCAGAGTGAATGATGCGACTGAACCGCGTGCGCTGGAGCCACCAGTGAGCGGCCAGTAGCTCATTGAGGCCCTTTGTGTTTTATGCGCTTGGTTTCAAGCTTCTAAGACCTTCCAATATCAAGCTATGAAGGAAAAGTGAAGACACGTTTACTTTTCATATTTCATGACAGTTGGCTGAGACGGCCAAAACATGCGCTCGTGGAAACTTTTTTCAAAATCCACTTTGGGCTTGTAAGATGTTGTAAAGTGACTTTCTGTCACAATGCACTACATGCACCTCAACACCCAACTTCATGAACACCACATCAGAGTGAATGATGCGACTGAACCGCGTGCGCTGGAGCCACCAGTGAGCGGCCAGTAGCTCATTGAGGCCCTTTGTGTTGTATGCGCTTGGTTTCAAGCTTCTAAGACCTTCCAATTTCAAGCTATGAAGGAAAAGTGAAGACACGTTTACTTTTCATATTTCATGACAGTTGGCTGAGACGGCCAAAACATGCGCTCGTGGAAACTTTTTTCAAAATCCACTTTGGGCTTGTAAGATGTTGTAAAGTGACTTTCTGTCACAATGCACTACATGCACCTCAACACCCAACTTCATGAACACCACATCAGAGTGAATGATGCGACTGAACCGCGTGCGCTGGAGCCACCAGTGAGCGGCCAGTAGCTCATTGAGGCCCTTTGTGTTGTATGCGCTTGGTTTCAAGCTTCTAAGACCTTCCAATTTCAAGCTATGAAGGAAAAGTGAAGACACGTTTACTTTTCATATTTCATGACAGTTGGCTGAGACGGCCAAAACATGCGCCCGTGGAAACTTTTTTCAAAATCCACTTTGGGCTTGTAAGATGTTGTAAAGTGACTTTCTGTCACAATGCAGTACATGCACCTCAACACCCAACTTCATGAACACCACATCAGAGTGAATGATGCGACTGAACCGCGTGCGCTGGAGCCACCAGTGAGCGGCCAGTAGCTCATTGAGGCCCTTTGTGTTGTATGCGCTTGGTTTCAAGCTTCTAAGACCTTCCAATTTCAAGCTATGAAGGAAAAGTGAAGACACGTTTACTTTTCTTATTTCATGACAGTTGGCTGAGACGGCCAAAACATGCGCTCGTGGAAACTTTTTTCAAAATCCACTTTGGGCTTGTAAGATGTTGTAAAGTGACTTTCTGTCACAATGCACTACATGCACCTCAACACCCAACTTCATGAACACCACATCAGAGTGAATGATGCGACTGAACCGCGTGCGCTGGAGCCACCAGTGAGCGGCCAGTAGCTCATTGAGGCCCTTTGTGTTGTATGTGCTTGGTTTCAAGCTTCTAAGACCTTCCAATTTCAAGCTATGAAGGAAAAGTGAAGACACGTTTACTTTTCATATTTCATGACAGTTGGCTGAGACGGCCAAAACATGCGCTCGTGGAAACTTTTTTCAAAATCCACTTTGGGCTTGTAAGATGTTGTAAAGTGACTTTCTGTCACAATGCACTACATGCACCTCAACACCCAACTTCATGAACACCACATCAGAGTGAATGATGCGACTGAACCGCGTGCGCTGGAGCCACCAGTGAGCGGCCAGTAGCTCATTGAGGCCCTTTGTGTTGTATGCGCTTGGTTTCAAGCTTCTAAGACCTTCCAATTTCAAGCTATGAAGGAAAAGTGAAGACACGTTTACTTTTCTTATTTCATGACAGTTGGCTGAGACGGCCAAAACATGCGCTCGTGGAAACTTTTTTCAAAATCCACTTTGGGCTTGTAAGATGTTGTAAAGTGACTTTCTGTCACAATGCACTACATGCACCTCAACACCCAACTTCATGAACACCACATCAGAGTGAATGATGCGACTGAACCGCGTGCGCTGGAGCCACCAGTGAGCGGCCAGTAGCTCATTGAGGCCCTTTGTGTTTTATGCGCTTGGTTTCAAGCTTCTAAGACCTTCCAATTTCAAGCTATGAAGGAAAAGTGAAGACACGTTTACTTTTCATATTTCATGACAGTTGGCTGAGACGGCCAAAACATGCGCTCGTGGAAACTTTTTTCAAAATCCACTTTGGGCTTGTAAGATGTTGTAAAGTGACTTTCTGTCACAATGCACTACATGCACCTCAACACCCAACTTCATGAACACCACATCAGAGTGAATGATGCGACTGAACCGCGTGCGCTGGAGCCACCAGTGAGCGGCCAGTAGCTCATTGAGGCCCTTTGTGTTGTATGCGCTTGGTTTCAAGCTTCTAAGACCTTCCAATTTCAAGCTATGAAGGAAAAGTGAAGACACATTTACTTTTCATATTTCATGACAGTTGGCTGAGACGGCCAAAACATGCGCTCCTGGAAACTTTTTTCAAAATCCACTTTGGGCTTGTAAGATGTTGTAAAGTGACTTTCTGTCACAATGCACTACATGCACCTCAACACCCAACTTCATGAACACCACATCAGAGTGAATGATGCGACTGAACCGCGTGCGCTGGAGCCACCAGTGAGCGGCCAGTAGCTCATTGAGGCCCTTTGTGTTGTATGCGCTTGGTTTCAAGCTTCTAAGACCTTCCAATTTCAAGCTATGAAGGAAAAGTGAAGACACGTTTACTTTTCATATTTCATGACAGTTGGCTGAGACGGCCAAAACATGCGCTCGTGGAAACTTTTTTCAAAATCCACTTTGGGCTTGTAAGATGTTGTAAAGTGACTTTCTGTCACAATGCACTACATGCACCTCAACACCCAACTTCATGAACACCACATCAGAGTGAATGATGCGACTGAACCGCGTGCGCTGGAGCCACCAGTGAGCGGCCAGTAGCTCATTGAGGCCCTTTGTGTTGTATGCGCTTGGTTTCAAGCTTCTAAGACCTTCCAATTTCAAGCTATGAAGGAAAAGTGAAGACACGTTTACTTTTCATATTTCATGACAGTTGGCTGAGACGGCCAAAACATGCGCTCGTGGAAACTTTTTTCAAAATCCACTTTGGGCTTGTAAGATGTTGTAAAGTGACTTTCTGTCACAATGCACTACATGCACCTCAACACCCAACTTCATGAACACCACATCAGAGTGAATGATGCGACTGAACCGCGTGCGCTGGAGCCACCAGTGAGCGGCCAGTAGCTCATTGAGGCCCTTTGTGTTGTATGCGCTTGGTTTCAAGCTTCTAAGACCTTCCAATTTCAAGCTATGAAGGAAAAGTGAAGACACGTTTACTTTTCATATTTCATGACAGTTGGCTGAGACGGCCAAAACATGCGCTCGTGGAAACTTTTTTCAAAATCCACTTTGGGCTTGTAAGATGTTGTAAAGTGACTTTCTGTCACAATGCACTACATGCACCTCAACACCCAACTTCATGAACACCACATCAGAGTGAATGATGCGACTGAACCGCGTGCGCTGGAGCCACCAGTGAGCGGCCAGTAGCTCATTGAGGCCCTTTGTGTTGTATGCGCTTGGTTTCAAGCTTCTAAGACCTTCCAATTTCAAGCTATGAAGGAAAAGTGAAGACACGTTTACTTTTCTTATTTCATGACAGTTGGCTGAGACGGCCAAAACATGCGCTCGTGGAAACTTTTTTCAAAATCCACTTTGGGCTTGTAAGATGTTGTAAAGTGACTTTCTGTCACAATGCACTACATGCACCTCAACACCCAACTTCATGAACACCACATCAGAGTGAATGATGCGACTGAACCGCGTGCGCTGGAGCCACCAGTGAGCGGCCAGTAGCTCATTGAGGCCCTTTGTGTTTTATGCGCTTGGTTTCAAGCTTCTAAGACCTTCCAATTTCAAGCTATGAAGGAAAAGTGAAGACACGTTTACTTTTCATATTTCATGACAGTTGGCTGAGACGGCCAAAACATGCGCTCGTGGAAACTTTTTTCAAAATCCACTTTGGGCTTGTAAGATGTTGTAAAGTGACTTTCTGTCACAATGCACTACATGCACCTCAACACCCAACTTCATGAACACCACATCAGAGTGAATGATGCGACTGAACCGCGTGCGCTGGAGCCACCAGTGAGCGGCCAGTAGCTCATTGAGGCCCTTTGTGTTGTATGCGCTTGGTTTCAAGCTTCTAAGACCTTCCAATTTCAAGCTATGAAGGAAAAGTGAAGACACGTTTACTTTTCATATTTCATGACAGTTGGCTGAGACGGCCAAAACATGCGCTCGTGGAAACTTTTTTCAAAATCCACTTTGGGCTTGTAAGATGTTGTAAAGTGACTTTCTGTCACAATGCACTACATGCACCTCAACACCCAACTTCATGAACACCACATCAGAGTGAATGATGCGACTGAACCGCGTGCGCTGGAGCCACCAGTGAGCGGCCAGTAGCTCATTGAGGCCCTTTGTGTTGTATGCGCTTGGTTTCAAGCTTCTAAGACCTTCCAATTTCAAGCTATGAAGGAAAAGTGAAGACACGTTTACTTTTCATATTTCATGACAGTTGGCTGAGACGGCCAAAACATGCGCCCGTGGAAACTTTTTTCAAAATCCACTTTGGGCTTGTAAGATGTTGTAAAGTGACTTTCTGTCACAATGCAGTACATGCACCTCAACACCCAACTTCATGAACACCACATCAGAGTGAATGATGCGACTGAACCGCGTGCGCTGGAGCCACCAGTGAGCGGCCAGTAGCTCATTGAGGCCCTTTGTGTTGTATGCGCTTGGTTTCAAGCTTCTAAGACCTTCCAATTTCAAGCTATGAAGGAAAAGTGAAGACACGTTTACTTTTCTTATTTCATGACAGTTGGCTGAGACGGCCAAAACATGCGCTCGTGGAAACTTTTTTCAAAATCCACTTTGGGCTTGTAAGATGTTGTAAAGTGACTTTCTGTCACAATGCACTACATGCACCTCAACACCCAACTTCATGAACACCACATCAGAGTGAATGATGCGACTGAACCGCGTGCGCTGGAGCCACCAGTGAGCGGCCAGTAGCTCATTGAGGCCCTTTGTGTTGTATGCGCTTGGTTTCAAGCTTCTAAGACCTTCCAATTTCAAGCTATGAAGGAAAAGTGAAGACACGTTTACTTTTCATATTTCATGACAGTTGGCTGAGACGGCCAAAACATGCGCTCGTGGAAACTTTTTTCAAAATCCACTTTGGGCTTGTAAGATGTTGTAAAGTGACTTTCTGTCACAATGCACTACATGCACCTCAACACCCAACTTCATGAACACCACATCAGAGTGAATGATGCGACTGAACCGCGTGCGCTGGAGCCACCAGTGAGCGGCCAGTAGCTCATTGAGGCCCTTTGTGTTATATGCGCTTGGTTTCAAGCTTCTAAGACCTTCCAATTTCAAGCTATGAAGGAAAAGTGAAGACACGTTTACTTTTCTTATTTCATGACAGTTGGCTGAGACGGCCAAAACATGCGCTCGTGGAAACTTTTTTCAAAATCCACTTTGGGCTTGTAAGATGTTGTAAAGTGACTTTCTGTCACAATGCACTACATGCACCTCAACACCCAACTTCATGAACACCACATCAGAGTGAATGATGCGACTGAACCGCGTGCGCTGGAGCCACCAGTGAGCGGCCAGTAGCTCATTGAGGCCCTTTGTGTTTTATGCGCTTGGTTTCAAGCTTCTAAGACCTTCCAATTTCAAGCTATGAAGGAAAAGTGAAGACACGTTTACTTTTCATATTTCATGACAGTTGGCTGAGACGGCCAAAACATGCGCTCGTGGAAACTTTTTTCAAAATCCACTTTGGGCTTGTAAGATGTTGTAAAGTGACTTTCTGTCACAATGCACTACATGCACCTCAACACCCAACTTCATGAACACCACATCAGAGTGAATGATGCGACTGAACCGCGTGCGCTGGAGCCACCAGTGAGCGGCCAGTAGCTCATTGAGGCCCTTTGTGTTGTATGCGCTTGGTTTCAAGCTTCTAAGACCTTCCAATTTCAAGCTATGAAGGAAAAGTGAAGACACGTTTACTTTTCATATTTCATGACAGTTGGCTGAGACGGCCAAAACATGCGCTCGTGGAAACTTTTTTCAAAATCCACTTTGGGCTTGTAAGATGTTGTAAAGTGACTTTCTGTCACAATGCACTACATGCACCTCAACACCCAACTTCATGAACACCACATCAGAGTGAATGATGCGACTGAACCGCGTGCGCTGGAGCCACCAGTGAGCGGCCAGTAGCTCATTGAGGCCCTTTGTGTTGTATGCGCTTGGTTTCAAGCTTCTAAGACCTTCCAATTTCAAGCTATGAAGGAAAAGTGAAGACACGTTTACTTTTCATATTTCATGACAGTTGGCTGAGACGGCCAAAACATGCGCTCGTGGAAACTTTTTTCAAAATCCACTTTGGGCTTGTAAGATGTTGTAAAGTGACTTTCTGTCACAATGCACTACATGCACCTCAACACCCAACTTCATGAACACCACATCAGAGTGAATGATGCGACTGAACCGCGTGCGCTGGAGCCACCAGTGAGCGGCCAGTAGCTCATTGAGGCCCTTTGTGTTGTATGCGCTTGGTTTCAAGCTTCTAAGACCTTCCAATTTCAAGCTATGAAGGAAAAGTGAAGACACGTTTACTTTTCATATTTCATGACAGTTGGCTGAGACGGCCAAAACATGCGCTCGTGGAAACTTTTTTCAAAATCCACTTCGGGCTTGTAAGATGTTGTAAAGTGACTTTCTGTCACAATGCACTACATGCACCTCAACACCCAACTTCATGAACACCACATCAGAGTGAATGATGCGACTGAACCGCGTGCGCTGGAGCCACCAGTGAGCGGCCAGTAGCTCATTGAGGCCCTTTGTGTTGTATGCGCTTGGTTTCAAGCTTCTAAGACCTTCCAATTTCAAGCTATGAAGGAAAAGTGAAGACACGTTTACTTTTCATATTTCATGACAGTTGGCTGAGACGGCCAAAACATGCGCCCGTGGAAACTTTTTTCAAAATCCACTTTGGGCTTGTAAGATGTTGTAAAGTGACTTTCTGTCACAATGCAGTACATGCACCTCAACACCCAACTTCATGAACACCACATCAGAGTGAATGATGCGACTGAACCGCGTGCGCTGGAGCCACCAGTGAGCGGCCAGTAGCTCATTGAGGCCCTTTGTGTTGTATGCGCTTGGTTTCAAGCTTCTAAGACCTTCCAATTTCAAGCTATGAAGGAAAAGTGAAGACACGTTTACTTTTCTTATTTCATGACAGTTGGCTGAGACGGCCAAAACATGCGCTCGTGGAAACTTTTTTCAAAATCCACTTTGGGCTTGTAAGATGTTGTAAAGTGACTTTCTGTCACAATGCACTACATGCACCTCAACACCCAACTTCATGAACACCACATCAGAGTGAATGATGCGACTGAACCGCGTGCGCTGGAGCCACCAGTGAGCGGCCAGTAGCTCATTGAGGCCCTTTGTGTTGTATGCGCTTGGTTTCAAGCTTCTAAGACCTTCCAATTTCAAGCTATGAAGGAAAAGTGAAGACACGTTTACTTTTCATATTTCATGACAGTTGGCTGAGACGGCCAAAACATGCGCTCGTGGAAACTTTTTTCAAAATCCACTTTGGGCTTGTAAGATGTTGTAAAGTGACTTTCTGTCACAATGCACTACATGCACCTCAACACCCAACTTCATGAACACCACATCAGAGTGAATGATGCGACTGAACCGCGTGCGCTGGAGCCACCAGTGAGCGGCCAGTAGCTCATTGAGGCCCTTTGTGTTGTATGCGCTTGGTTTCAAGCTTCTAAGACCTTCCAATTTCAAGCTATGAAGGAAAAGTGAAGACACGTTTACTTTTCATATTTCATGACAGTTGGCTGAGACGGCCAAAACATGCGCTCGTGGAAACTTTTTTCAAAATCCACTTTGGGCTTGTAAGATGTTGTAAAGTGACTTTCTGTCACAATGCACTACATGCACCTCAACACCCAACTTCATGAACACCACATCAGAGTGAATGATGCGACTGAACCGCGTGCGCTGGAGCCACAGTGAGCGGCCAGTAGCTCATTGAGGCCCTTTGTGTTGTATGCGCTTGGTTTCAAGCTTCTAAGACCTTCCAATTTCAAGCTATGAAGGAAAAGTGAAGACACTTTTACTTTTCATATTTCATGACAGTTGGCTGAGACGGCCAAAACATGCGCTCGTGGAAACTTTTTTCAAAATCCACTTTGGGCTTGTAAGATGTTGTAAAGTGACTTTCTGTCACAATGCACTACATGCACCTCAACACCCAACTTCATGAACACCACATCAGAGTGAATGATGCGACTGAACCGCGTGCGCTGGAGCCACCAGTGAGCGGCCAGTAGCTCATTGAGGCCCTTTGTGTTGTATGCGCTTGGTTTCAAGCTTCTAAGACCTTCCAATTTCAAGCTATGAAGGAAAAGTGAAGACACGTTTACTTTTCTTATTTCATGACAGTTGGCTGAGACGGCCAAAACATGCGCTCGTGGAAACTTTTTTCAAAATCCACTTTGGGCTTGTAAGATGTTGTAAAGTGACTTTCTGTCACAATGCACTACATGCACCTCAACACCCAACTTCATGAACACCACATCAGAGTGAATGATGCGACTGAACCGCGTGCGCTGGAGCCACCAGTGAGCGGCCAGTAGCTCATTGAGGCCCTTTGTGTTGTATGCGCTTGGTTTCAAGCTTCTAAGACCTTCCAATTTCAAGCTATGAAGGAAAAGTGAAGACACTTTTACTTTTCATATTTCATGACAGTTGGCTGAGACGGCCAAAACATGCGCTCGTGGAAACTTTTTTCAAAATCCACTTTGGGCTTGTAAGATGTTGTAAAGTGACTTTCTGTCACAATGCACTACATGCACCTCAACACCCAACTTCATGAACACCACATCAGAGTGAATGATGCGACTGAACCGCGTGCGCTGGAGCCACCAGTGAGCGGCCAGTAGCTCATTGAGGCCCTTTGTGTTGTATGCGCTTGGTTTCAAGCTTCTAAGACCTTCCAATTTCAAGCTATGAAGGAAAAGTGAAGACACGTTCACTTTTCATATTTCATGACAGTTGGCTGAGACGGCCAAAACATGCGCTCGTGGAAACTTTTTTCAAAATCCACTTTGGGCTTCTAAGATGTTGTAAAGTGACTTTCTGTCACAATGCACTACATGCACCTCAACACCCAACTTCATGAACACCACATCAGAGTGAATGATGCGACTGAACCGCGTGCGCTGGAGCCACCAGTGAGCGGCCAGTAGCTCATTGAGGCCCTTTGTGTTGTATGCGCTTGGTTTCAAGCTTCTAAGACCTTCCAATTTCAAGCTATGAAGGAAAAGTGAAGACACGTTTACTTTTCATATTTCATGACAGTTGGCTGAGACGGCCAAAACATGCGCCCGTGGAAACTTTTTTCAAAATCCACTTTGGGCTTGTAAGATGTTGTAAAGTGACTTTCTGTCACAATGCAGTACATGCACCTCAACACCCAACTTCATGAACACCACATCAGAGTGAATGATGCGACTGAACCGCGTGCGCTGGAGCCACCAGTGAGCGGCCAGTAGCTCATTGAGGCCCTTTGTGTTGTATGCGCTTGGTTTCAAGCTTCTAAGACCTTCCAATTTCAAGCTATGAAGGAAAAGTGAAGACACGTTTACTTTTCTTATTTCATGACAGTTGGCTGAGACGGCCAAAACATGCGCTCGTGGAAACTTTTTTCAAAATCCACTTTGGGCTTGTAAGATGTTGTAAAGTGACTTTCTGTCACAATGCACTACATGCACCTCAACACCCAACTTCATGAACACCACATCAGAGTGAATGATGCGACTGAACCGCGTGCGCTGGAGCCACCAGTGAGCGGCCAGTAGCTCATTGAGGCCCTTTGTGTTGTATGCGCTTGGTTTCAAGCTTCTAAGACCTTCCAATTTCAAGCTATGAAGGAAAAGTGAAGACACGTTTACTTTTCATATTTCATGACAGTTGGCTGAGACGGCCAAAACATGCGCTCGTGGAAACTTTTTTCAAAATCCACTTTGGGCTTGTAAGATGTTGTAAAGTGACTTTCTGTCACAATGCACTACATGCACCTCAACACCCAACTTCATGAACACCACATCAGAGTGAATGATGCGACTGAACCGCGTGCGCTGGAGCCACCAGTGAGCGGCCAGTAGCTCATTGAGGCCCTTTGTGTTGTATGCGCTTGGTTTCAAGCTTCTAAGACCTTCCAATTTCAAGCTATGAAGGAAAAGTGAAGACACGTTTACTTTTCATATTTCATGACAGTTGGCTGAGACGGCCAAAACATGCGCTCGTGGAAACTTTTTTCAAAATCCACTTTGGGCTTGTAAGATGTTGTAAAGTGACTTTCTGTCACAATGCACTACATGCACCTCAACACCCAACTTCATGAACACCACATCAGAGTGAATGATGCGACTGAACCGCGTGCGCTGGAGCCACCAGTGAGCGGCCAGTAGCTCATTGAGGCCCTTTGTGTTGTATGCGCTTGGTTTCAAGCTTCTAAGACCTTCCAATTTCAAGCTATGAAGGAAAAGTGAAGACACGTTTACTTTTCATATTTCATGACAGTTGGCTGAGACGGCCAAAACATGCGCCCGTGGAAACTTTTTTCAAAATCCACTTTGGGCTTGTAAGATGTTGTAAAGTGACTTTCTGTCACAATGCAGTACATGCACCTCAACACCCAACTTCATGAACACCACATCAGAGTGAATGATGCGACTGAACCGCGTGCGCTGGAGCCACCAGTGAGCGGCCAGTAGCTCATTGAGGCCCTTTGTGTTGTATGCGCTTGGTTTCAAGCTTCTAAGACCTTCCAATTTCAAGCTATGAAGGAAAAGTGAAGACACGTTTACTTTTCTTATTTCATGACAGTTGGCTGAGACGGCCAAAACATGCGCTCGTGGAAACTTTTTTCAAAATCCACTTTGGGCTTGTAAGATGTTGTAAAGTGACTTTCTGTCACAATGCACTACATGCACCTCAACACCCAACTTCATGAACACCACATCAGAGTGAATGATGCGACTGAACCGCGTGCGCTGGAGCCACCAGTGAGCGGCCAGTAGCTCATTGAGGCCCTTTGTGTTGTATGCGCTTGGTTTCAAGCTTCTAAGACCTTCCAATTTCAAGCTATGAAGGAAAAGTGAAGACACGTTTACTTTTCATATTTCATGACAGTTGGCTGAGACGGCCAAAACATGCGCTCGTGGAAACTTTTTTCAAAATCCACTTTGGGCTTGTAAGATGTTGTAAAGTGACTTTCTGTCACAATGCACTACATGCACCTCAACACCCAACTTCATGAACACCACATCAGAGTGAATGATGCGACTGAACCGCGTGCGCTGGAGCCACCAGTGAGCGGCCAGTAGCTCATTGAGGCCCTTTGTGTTGTATGCGCTTGGTTTCAAGCTTCTAAGACCTTCCAATTTCAAGCTATGAAGGAAAAGTGAAGACACGTTTACTTTTCATATTTCATGACAGTTGGCTGAGACGGCCAAAACATGCGCTCGTGGAAACTTTTTTCAAAATCCACTTTGGGCTTGTAAGATGTTGTAAAGTGACTTTCTGTCACAATGCACTACATGCACCTCAACACCCAACTTCATGAACACCACATCAGAGTGAATGATGCGACTGAACCGCGTGCGCTGGAGCCACCAGTGAGCGGCCAGTAGCTCATTGAGGCCCTTTGTGTTGTATGCGCTTGGTTTCAAGCTTCTAAGACCTTCCAATTTCAAGCTATGAAGGAAAAGTGAAGACACGTTTACTTTTCATATTTCATGACAGTTGGCTGAGACGGCCAAAACATGCGCTCGTGGAAACTTTTTTCAAAATCCACTTTGGGCTTGTAAGATGTTGTAAAGTGACTTTCTGTCACAATGCACTACATGCACCTCAACACCCAACTTCATGAACACCACATCAGAGTGAATGATGCGACTGAACCGCGTGCGCTGGAGCCACCAGTGAGCGGCCAGTAGCTCATTGAGGCCCTTTGTGTTGTATGCGCTTGGTTTCAAGCTTCTAAGACCTTCCAATTTCAAGCTATGAAGGAAAAGTGAAGACACGTTTACTTTTCATATTTCATGACAGTTGGCTGAGACGGCCAAAACATGCGCCCGTGGAAACTTTTTTCAAAATCCACTTTGGGCTTGTAAGATGTTGTAAAGTGACTTTCTGTCACAATGCAGTATATGCACCTCAACACCCAACTTCATGAACACCACATCAGAGTGAATGATGCGACTGAACCGCGTGCGCTGGAGCCACCAGTGAGCGGCCAGTAGCTCATTGAGGCCCTTTGTGTTGTATGCGCTTGGTTTCAAGCTTCTAAGACCTTCCAATTTCAAGCTATGAAGGAAAAGTGAAGACACGTTTACTTTTCTTATTTCATGACAGTTGGCTGAGACGGCCAAAACATGCGCTCGTGGAAACTTTTTTCAAAATCCACTTTGGGCATGTAAGATGTTGTAAAGTGACTTTCTGTCACAATGCACTACATGCACCTCAACACCCAACTTCATGAACACCACATCAGAGTGAATGATGCGACTGAACCGCGTGCGCTGGAGCCACCAGTGAGCGGCCAGTAGCTCATTGAGGCCCTTTGTGTTGTATGCGCTTGGTTTCAAGCTTCTAAGACCTTCCAATTTCAAGCTATGAAGGAAAAGTGAAGACACGTTTACTTTTCATATTTCATGACAGTTGGCTGAGACGGCCAAAACATGCGCTCGTGGAAACTTTTTTCAAAATCCACTTTGGGCTTGTAAGATGTTGTAAAGTGACTTTCTGTCACAATGCACTACATGCACCTCAACACCCAACTTCATGAACACCACATCAGAGTGAATGATGCGACTGAACCGCGTGCGCTGGAGCCACCAGTGAGCGGCCAGTAGCTCATTGAGGCCCTTTGTGTTGTATGCGCTTGGTTTCAAGCTTCTAAGACCTTCCAATTTCAAGCTATGAAGGAAAAGTGAAGACACGTTTACTTTTCTTATTTCATGACAGTTGGCTGAGACGGCCAAAACATGCGCTCGTGGAAACTTTTTTCAAAATCCACTTTGGGCATGTAAGATGTTGTAAAGTGACTTTCTGTCACAATGCACTACATGCACCTCAACACCCAACTTCATGAACACCACATCAGAGTGAATGATGCGACTGAACCGCGTGCGCTGGAGCCACCAGTGAGCGGCCAGTAGCTCATTGAGGCCCTTTGTGTTGTATGCGCTTGGTTTCAAGCTTCTAAGACCTTCCAATTTCAAGCTATGAAGGAAAAGTGAAGACACGTTTACTTTTCATATTTCATGACAGTTGGCTGAGACGGCCAAAACATGCGCTCGTGGAAACTTTTTTCAAAATCCACTTTGGGCTTGTAAGATGTTGTAAAGTGACTTTCTGTCACAATGCACTACATGCACCTCAACACCCAACTTCATGAACACCACATCAGAGTGAATGATGCGACTGAACCGCGTGCGCTGGAGCCACCAGTGAGCGGCCAGTAGCTCATTGAGGCCCTTTGTGTTGTATGCGCTTGGTTTCAAGCTTCTAAGACCTTCCAATTTCAAGCTATGAAGGAAAAGTGAAGACACGTTTACTTTTCTTATTTCATGACAGTTGGCTGAGACGGCCAAAACATGCGCTCGTGGAAACTTTTTTCAAAATCCACTTTGGGCTTGTAAGATGTTGTAAAGTGACTTTCTGTCACAATGCACTACATGCACCTCAACACCCAACTTCATGAACACCACATCAGAGTGAATGATGCGACTGAACCGCGTGCGCTGGAGCCACCAGTGAGCGGCCAGTAGCTCATTGAGGCCCTTTGTGTTGTATGCGCTTGGTTTCAAGCTTCTAAGACCTTCCAATTTCAAGCTATGAAGGAAAAGTGAAGACACGTTTACTTTTCATATTTCATGACAGTTGGCTGAGACGGCCAAAACATGCGCTCGTGGAAACTTTTTTCAAAATCCACTTTGGGCTTGTAAGATGTTGTAAAGTGACTTTCTGTCACAATGCACTACATGCACCTCAACACCCAACTTCATGAACACCACATCAGAGTGAATGATGCGACTGAACCGCGTGCGCTGGAGCCACCAGTGAGCGGCCAGTAGCTCATTGAGGCCCTTTGTGTTGTATGCGCTTGGTTTCAAGCTTCTAAGACCTTCCAATTTCAAGCTATGAAGGAAAAGTGAAGACACGTTTACTTTTCTTATTTCATGACAGTTGGCTGAGACGGCCAAAACATGCGCTCGTGGAAACTTTTTTCAAAATCCACTTTGGGCTTGTAAGATGTTGTAAAGTGACTTTCTGTCACAATGCACTACATGCACCTCAACACCCAACTTCATGAACACCACATCAGAGTGAATGATGCGACTGAACCGCGTGCGCTGGAGCCACCAGTGAGCGGCCAGTAGCTCATTGAGGCCCTTTGTGTTGTATGCGCTTGGTTTCAAGCTTCTAAGACCTTCCAATTTCAAGCTATGAAGGAAAAGTGAAGACACTTTTACTTTTCATATTTCATGACAGTTGGCTGAGACGGCCAAAACATGCGCTCGTGGAAACTTTTTTCAAAATCCACTTTGGGCTTGTAAGATGTTGTAAAGTGACTTTCTGTCACAATGCAGTACATGCACCTCAACACCCAACTTCATGAACACCACATCAGAGTGAATGATGCGACTGAACCGCGTGCGCTGGAGCCACCAGTGAGCGGCCAGTAGCTCATTGAGGCCCTTTGTGTTGTATGCGCTTGGTTTCAAGCTTCTAAGACCTTCCAATTTCAAGCTATGAAGGAAAAGTGAAGACACGTTCACTTTTCATATTTCATGACAGTTGGCTGAGACGGCCAAAACATGCGCTCGTGGAAACTTTTTTCAAAATCCACTTTGGGCTTGTAAGATGTTGTAAAGTGACTTTCTGTCACAATGCACTACATGCACCTCAACACCCAACTTCATGAACACCACATCAGAGTGAATGATGCGACTGAACCGCGTGCGCTGGAGCCACCAGTGAGCGGCCAGTAGCTCATTGAGGCCCTTTGTGTTGTATGCGCTTGGTTTCAAGCTTCTAAGACCTTCCAATTTCAAGCTATGAAGGAAAAGTGAAGACACGTTTACTTTTCATATTTCATGACAGTTGGCTGAGACGGCCAAAACATGCGCCCGTGGAAACTTTTTTCAAAATCCACTTTGGGCTTGTAAGATGTTGTAAAGTGACTTTCTGTCACAATGCAGTACATGCACCTCAACACCCAACTTCATGAACACCACATCAGAGTGAATGATGCGACTGAACCGCGTGCGCTGGAGCCACCAGTGAGCGGCCAGTAGCTCATTGAGGCCCTTTGTGTTGTATGCGCTTGGTTTCAAGCTTCTAAGACCTTCCAATTTCAAGCTATGAAGGAAAAGTGAAGACACGTTTACTTTTCTTATTTCATGACAGTTGGCTGAGACGGCCAAAACATGCGCTCGTGGAAACTTTTTTCAAAATCCACTTTGGGCTTGTAAGATGTTGTAAAGTGACTTTCTGTCACAATGCACTACATGCACCTCAACACCCAACTTCATGAACACCACATCAGAGTGAATGATGCGACTGAACCGCGTGCGCTGGAGCCACCAGTGAGCGGCCAGTAGCTCATTGAGGCCCTTTGTGTTGTATGCGCTTGGTTTCAAGCTTCTAAGACCTTCCAATTTCAAGCTATGAAGGAAAAGTGAAGACACGTTTACTTTTCATATTTCATGACAGTTGGCTGAGACGGCCAAAACATGCGCTCGTGGAAACTTTTTTCAAAATCCACTTTGGGCTTGTAAGATGTTGTAAAGTGACTTTCTGTCACAATGCACTACATGCACCTCAACACCCAACTTCATGAACACCACATCAGAGTGAATGATGCGACTGAACCGCGTGCGCTGGAGCCACCAGTGAGCGGCCAGTAGCTCATTGAGGCCCTTTGTGTTGTATGCGCTTGGTTTCAAGCTTCTAAGACCTTCCAATTTCAAGCTATGAAGGAAAAGTGAAGACACGTTTACTTTTCATATTTCATGACAGTTGGCTGAGACGGCCAAAACATGCGCTCGTGGAAACTTTTTTCAAAATCCACTTTGGGCTTGTAAGATGTTGTAAAGTGACTTTCTGTCACAATGCACTACATGCACCTCAACACCCAACTTCATGAACACCACATCAGAGTGAATGATGCGACTGAACCGCGTGCGCTGGAGCCACCAGTGAGCGGCCAGTAGCTCATTGAGGCCCTTTGTGTTGTATGCGCTTGGTTTCAAGCTTCTAAGACCTTCCAATTTCAAGCTATGAAGGAAAAGTGAAGACACGTTTACTTTTCATATTTCATGACAGTTGGCTGAGACGGCCAAAACATGCGCCCGTGGAAACTTTTTTCAAAATCCACTTTGGGCTTGTAAGATGTTGTAAAGTGACTTTCTGTCACAATGCAGTACATGCACCTCAACACCCAACTTCATGAACACCACATCAGAGTGAATGATGCGACTGAACCGCGTGCGCTGGAGCCACCAGTGAGCGGCCAGTAGCTCATTGAGGCCCTTTGTGTTGTATGCGCTTGGTTTCAAGCTTCTAAGACCTTCCAATTTCAAGCTATGAAGGAAAAGTGAAGACACGTTTACTTTTCTTATTTCATGACAGTTGGCTGAGACGGCCAAAACATGCGCTCGTGGAAACTTTTTTCAAAATCCACTTTGGGCTTGTAAGATGTTGTAAAGTGACTTTCTGTCACAATGCACTACATGCACCTCAACACCCAACTTCATGAACACCACATCAGAGTGAATGATGCGACTGAACCGCGTGCGCTGGAGCCACCAGTGAGCGGCCAGTAGCTCATTGAGGCCCTTTGTGTTGTATGCGCTTGGTTTCAAGCTTCTAAGACCTTCCAATTTCAAGCTATGAAGGAAAAGTGAAGACACGTTTACTTTTCATATTTCATGACAGTTGGCTGAGACGGCCAAAACATGCGCTCGTGGAAACTTTTTTCAAAATCCACTTTGGGCTTGTAAGATGTTGTAAAGTGACTTTCTGTCACAATGCACTACATGCACCTCAACACCCAACTTCATGAACACCACATCAGAGTGAATGATGCGACTGAACCGCGTGCGCTGGAGCCACCAGTGAGCGGCCAGTAGCTCATTGAGGCCCTTTGTGTTGTATGCGCTTGGTTTCAAGCTTCTAAGACCTTCCAATTTCAAGCTATGAAGGAAAAGTGAAGACACGTTTACTTTTCATATTTCATGACAGTTGGCTGAGACGGCCAAAACATGCGCTCGTGGAAACTTTTTTCAAAATCCACTTTGGGCTTGTAAGATGTTGTAAAGTGACTTTCTGTCACAATGCACTACATGCACCTCAACACCCAACTTCATGAACACCACATCAGAGTGAATGATGCGACTGAACCGCGTGCGCTGGAGCCACCAGTGAGCGGCCAGTAGCTCATTGAGGCCCTTTGTGTTGTATGCGCTTGGTTTCAAGCTTCTAAGACCTTCCAATTTCAAGCTATGAAGGAAAAGTGAAGACACGTTTACTTTTCATATTTCATGACAGTTGGCTGAGACGGCCAAAACATGCGCTCGTGGAAACTTTTTTCAAAATCCACTTTGGGCTTGTAAGATGTTGTAAAGTGACTTTCTGTCACAATGCACTACATGCACCTCAACACCCAACTTCATGAACACCACATCAGAGTGAATGATGCGACTGAACCGCGTGCGCTGGAGCCACCAGTGAGCGGCCAGTAGCTCATTGAGGCCCTTTGTGTTGTATGCGCTTGGTTTCAAGCTTCTAAGACCTTCCAATTTCAAGCTATGAAGGAAAAGTGAAGACACGTTTACTTTTCATATTTCATGACAGTTGGCTGAGACGGCCAAAACATGCGCTCGTGGAAACTTTTTTCAAAATCCACTTTGGGCTTGTAAGATGTTGTAAAGTGACTTTCTGTCACAATGCACTACATGCACCTCAACACCCAACTTCATGAACACCACATCAGAGTGAATGATGCGACTGAACCGCGTGCGCTGGAGCCACCAGTGAGCGGCCAGTAGCTCATTGAGGCCCTTTGTGTTGTATGCGCTTGGTTTCAAGCTTCTAAGACCTTCCAATTTCAAGCTATGAAGGAAAAGTGAAGACACGTTTACTTTTCATATTTCATGACAGTTGGCTGAGACGGCCAAAACATGCGCCCGTGGAAACTTTTTTCAAAATCCACTTTGGGCTTGTAAGATGTTGTAAAGTGACTTTCTGTCACAATGCAGTACATGCACCTCAACACCCAACTTCATGAACACCACATCAGAGTGAATGATGCGACTGAACCGCGTGCGCTGGAGCCACCAGTGAGCGGCCAGTAGCTCATTGAGGCCCTTTGTGTTGTATGCGCTTGGTTTCAAGCTTCTAAGACCTTCCAATTTCAAGCTATGAAGGAAAAGTGAAGACACGTTTACTTTTCTTATTTCATGACAGTTGGCTGAGACGGCCAAAACATGCGCTCGTGGAAACTTTTTTCAAAATCCACTTTGGGCTTGTAAGATGTTGTAAAGTGACTTTCTGTCACAATGCACTACATGCACCTCAACACCCAACTTCATGAACACCACATCAGAGTGAATGATGCGACTGAACCGCGTGCGCTGGAGCCACCAGTGAGCGGCCAGTAGCTCATTGAGGCCCTTTGTGTTGTATGCGCTTGGTTTCAAGCTTCTAAGACCTTCCAATTTCAAGCTATGAAGGAAAAGTGAAGACACGTTTACTTTTCATATTTCATGACAGTTGGCTGAGACGGCCAAAACATGCGCTCGTGGAAACTTTTTTCAAAATCCACTTTGGGCTTGTAAGATGTTGTAAAGTGACTTTCTGTCACAATGCACTACATGCACCTCAACACCCAACTTCATGAACACCACATCAGAGTGAATGATGCGACTGAACCGCGTGCGCTGGAGCCACCAGTGAGCGGCCAGTAGCTCATTGAGGCCCTTTGTGTTGTATGCGCTTGGTTTCAAGCTTCTAAGACCTTCCAATTTCAAGCTATGAAGGAAAAGTGAAGACACGTTTACTTTTCATATTTCATGACAGTTGGCTGAGACGGCCAAAACATGCGCTCGTGGAAACTTTTTTCAAAATCCACTTTGGGCTTGTAAGATGTTGTAAAGTGACTTTCTGTCACAATGCACTACATGCACCTCAACACCCAACTTCATGAACACCACATCAGAGTGAATGATGCGACTGAACCGCGTGCGCTGGAGCCACCAGTGAGCGGCCAGTAGCTCATTGAGGCCCTTTGTGTTGTATGCGCTTGGTTTCAAGCTTCTAAGACCTTCCAATTTCAAGCTATGAAGGAAAAGTGAAGACACGTTTACTTTTCATATTTCATGACAGTTGGCTGAGACGGCCAAAACATGCGCTCGTGGAAACTTTTTTCAAAATCCACTTTGGGCTTGTAAGATGTTGTAAAGTGACTTTCTGTCACAATGCACTACATGCACCTCAACACCCAACTTCATGAACACCACATCAGAGTGAATGATGCGACTGAACCGCGTGCGCTGGAGCCACCAGTGAGCGGCCAGTAGCTCATTGAGGCCCTTTGTGTTGTATGCGCTTGGTTTCAAGCTTCTAAGACCTTCCAATTTCAAGCTATGAAGGAAAAGTGAAGACACGTTTACTTTTCATATTTCATGACAGTTGGCTGAGACGGCCAAAACATGCGCCCGTGGAAACTTTTTTCAAAATCCACTTTGGGCTTGTAAGATGTTGTAAAGTGACTTTCTGTCACAATGCAGTACATGCACCTCAACACCCAACTTCATGAACACCACATCAGAGTGAATGATGCGACTGAACCGCGTGCGCTGGAGCCACCAGTGAGCGGCCAGTAGCTCATTGAGGCCCTTTGTGTTGTATGCGCTTGGTTTCAAGCTTCTAAGACCTTCCAATTTCAAGCTATGAAGGAAAAGTGAAGACACGTTTACTTTTCTTATTTCATGACAGTTGGCTGAGACGGCCAAAACATGCGCTCGTGGAAACTTTTTTCAAAATCCACTTTGGGCTTGTAAGATGTTGTAAAGTGACTTTCTGTCACAATGCACTACATGCACCTCAACACCCAACTTCATGAACACCACATCAGAGTGAATGATGCGACTGAACCGCGTGCGCTGGAGCCACCAGTGAGCGGCCAGTAGCTCATTGAGGCCCTTTGTGTTGTATGCGCTTGGTTTCAAGCTTCTAAGACCTTCCAATTTCAAGCTATGAAGGAAAAGTGAAGACACGTTTACTTTTCATATTTCATGACAGTTGGCTGAGACGGCCAAAACATGCGCTCGTGGAAACTTTTTTCAAAATCCACTTTGGGCTTGTAAGATGTTGTAAAGTGACTTTCTGTCACAATGCACTACATGCACCTCAACACCCAACTTCATGAACACCACATCAGAGTGAATGATGCGACTGAACCGCGTGCGCTGGAGCCACCAGTGAGCGGCCAGTAGCTCATTGAGGCCCTTTGTGTTGTATGCGCTTGGTTTCAAGCTTCTAAGACCTTCCAATTTCAAGCTATGAAGGAAAAGTGAAGACACGTTTACTTTTCTTATTTCATGACAGTTGGCTGAGACGGCCAAAACATGCGCTCGTGGAAACTTTTTTCAAAATCCACTTTGGGCTTGTAAGATGTTGTAAAGTGACTTTCTGTCACAATGCACTACATGCACCTCAACACCCAACTTCATGAACACCACATCAGAGTGAATGATGCGACTGAACCGCGTGCGCTGGAGCCACCAGTGAGCGGCCAGTAGCTCATTGAGGCCCTTTGTGTTGTATGCGCTTGGTTTCAAGCTTCTAAGACCTTCCAATTTCAAGCTATGAAGGAAAAGTGAAGACACGTTTACTTTTCATATTTCATGACAGTTGGCTGAGACGGCCAAAACATGCGCTTGTGGAAACTTTTTTCAAAATCCACTTTGGGCTTGTAAGATGTTGTAAAGTGACTTTCTGTCACAATGCACTACATGCACCTCAACACCCAACTTCATGAACACCACATCAGAGTGAATGATGCGACTGAACCGCGTGCGCTGGAGCCACCAGTGAGCGGCCAGTAGCTCATTGAGGCCCTTTGTGTTGTATGCGCTTGGTTTCAAGCTTCTAAGACCTTCCAATTTCAAGCTATGAAGGAAAAGTGAAGACACGTTTACTTTTCTTATTTCATGACAGTTGGCTGAGACGGCCAAAACATGCGCTCGTGGAAACTTTTTTCAAAATCCACTTTGGGCTTGTAAGATGTTGTAAAGTGACTTTCTGTCACAATGCACTACATGCACCTCAACACCCAACTTCATGAACACCACATCAGAGTGAATGATGCGACTGAACCGCGTGCGCTGGAGCCACCAGTGAGCGGCCAGTAGCTCATTGAGGCCCTTTGTGTTGTATGCGCTTGGTTTCAAGCTTCTAAGACCTTCCAATTTCAAGCTATGAAGGAAAAGTGAAGACACGTTTACTTTTCATATTTCATGACAGTTGGCTGAGACGGCCAAAACATGCGCTCGTGGAAACTTTTTTCAAAATCCACTTTGGGCTTGTAAGATGTTGTAAAGTGACTTTCTGTCACAATGCACTACATGCACCTCAACACCCAACTTCATGAACACCACATCAGAGTGAATGATGCGACTGAACCGCGTGCGCTGGAGCCACCAGTGAGCGGCCAGTAGCTCATTGAGGCCCTTTGTGTTGTATGCGCTTGGTTTCAAGCTTCTAAGACCTTCCAATTTCAAGCTATGAAGGAAAAGTGAAGACACGTTTACTTTTCTTATTTCATGACAGTTGGCTGAGACGGCCAAAACATGCGCTCGTGGAAACTTTTTTCAAAATCCACTTTGGGCTTGTAAGATGTTGTAAAGTGACTTTCTGTCACAATGCACTACATGCACCTCAACACCCAACTTCATGAACACCACATCAGAGTGAATGATGCGACTGAACCGCGTGCGCTGGAGCCACCAGTGAGCGGCCAGTAGCTCATTGAGGCCCTTTGTGTTTTATGCGCTTGGTTTCAAGCTTCTAAGACCTTCCAATTTCAAGCTATGAAGGAAAAGTGAAGACACGTTTACTTTTCATATTTCATGACAGTTGGCTGAGACGGCCAAAACATGCGCTCGTGGAAACTTTTTTCAAAATCCACTTTGGGCTTGTAAGATGTTGTAAAGTGACTTTCTGTCACAATGCACTACATGCACCTCAACACCCAACTTCATGAACACCACATCAGAGTGAATGATGCGACTGAACCGCGTGCGCTGGAGCCACCAGTGAGCGGCCAGTAGCTCATTGAGGCCCTTTGTGTTTTATGCGCTTGGTTTCAAGCTTCTAAGACCTTCCAATTTCAAGCTATGAAGGAAAAGTGAAGACACGTTTACTTTTCATATTTCATGACAGTTGGCTGAGACGGCCAAAACATGCGCTCGTGGAAACTTTTTTCAAAATCCACTTTGGGCTTGTAAGATGTTGTAAAGTGACTTTCTGTCACAATGCACTACATGCACCTCAACACCCAACTTCATGAACACCACATCAGAGTGAATGATGCGACTGAACCGCGTGCGCTGGAGCCACCAGTGAGCGGCCAGTAGCTCATTGAGGCCCTTTGTGTTGTATGCGCTTGGTTTCAAGCTTCTAAGACCTTCCAATTTCAAGCTATGAAGGAAAAGTGAAGACACGTTTACTTTTCATATTTCATGACAGTTGGCTGAGACGGCCAAAACATGCGCTCGTGGAAACTTTTTTCAAAATCCACTTTGGGCTTGTAAGATGTTGTAAAGTGACTTTCTGTCACAATGCACTACATGCACCTCAACACCCAACTTCATGAACACCACATCAGAGTGAATGATGCGACTGAACCGCGTGCGTCGGAGCCACCAGTGAGCGGCCAGTAGCTCATTGAGGCCCTTTGTGTTGTATGCGCTTGGTTTCAAGCTTCTAAGACCTTCCAATTTCAAGCTATGAAGGAAAAGTGAAGACACGTTTACTTTTCATATTTCATGACAGTTGGCTGAGACGGCCAAAACATGCGCTCGTGGAAACTTTTTTCAAAATCCACTTTGGGCTTGTAAGATGTTGTAAAGTGACTTTCTGTCACAATGCACTACATGCACCTCAACACCCAACTTCATGAACACCACATCAGAGTGAATGATGCGACTGAACCGCGTGCGCTGGAGCCACCAGTGAGCGGCCAGTAGCTCATTGAGGCCCTTTGTGTTGTATGCGCTTGGTTTCAAGCTTCTAAGACCTTCCAATTTCAAGCTATGAAGGAAAAGTGAAGACACGTTTACTTTTCTTATTTCATGACAGTTGGCTGAGACGGCCAAAACATGCGCTCGTGGAAACTTTTTTCAAAATCCACTTTGGGCTTGTAAGATGTTGTAAAGTGACTTTCTGTCACAATGCACTACATGCACCTCAACACCCAACTTCATGAACACCACATCAGAGTGAATGATGCGACTGAACCGCGTGCGCTGGAGCCACCAGTGAGCGGCCAGTAGCTCATTGAGGCCCTTTGTGTTGTATGCGCTTGGTTTCAAGCTTCTAAGACCTTCCAATTTCAAGCTATGAAGGAAAAGTGAAGACACGTTTACTTTTCATATTTCATGACAGTTGGCTGAGACGGCCAAAACATGCGCTCGTGGAAACTTTTTTCAAAATCCACTTTGGGCTTGTAAGATGTTGTAAAGTGACTTTCTGTCACAATGCACTACATGCACCTCAACACCCAACTTCATGAACACCACATCAGAGTGAATGATGCGACTGAACCGCGTGCGCTGGAGCCACCAGTGAGCGGCCAGTAGCTCATTGAGGCCCTTTGTGTTGTATGCGCTTGGTTTCAAGCTTCTAAGACCTTCCAATTTCAAGCTATGAAGGAAAAGTGAAGACACGTTTACTTTTCATATTTCATGACAGTTGGCTGAGACGGCCAAAACATGCGCTCGTGGAAACTTTTTTCAAAATCCACTTTGGGCTTGTAAGATGTTGTAAAGTGACTTTCTGTCACAATGCACTACATGCACCTCAACACCCAACTTCATGAACACCACATCAGAGTGAATGATGCGACTGAACCGCGTGCGCTGGAGCCACCAGTGAGCGGCCAGTAGCTCATTGAGGCCCTTTGTGTTGTATGCGCTTGGTTTCAAGCTTCTAAGACCTTCCAATTTCAAGCTATGAAGGAAAAGTGAAGACACGTTTACTTTTCATATTTCATGACAGTTGGCTGAGACGGCCAAAACATGCGCTCGTGGAAACTTTTTTCAAAATCCACTTTGGGCTTGTAAGATGTTGTAAAGTGACTTTCTGTCACAATGCACTACATGCACCTCAACACCCAACTTCATGAACACCACATCAGAGTGAATGATGCGACTGAACCGCGTGCGCTGGAGCCACCAGTGAGCGGCCAGTAGCTCATTGAGGCCCTTTGTGTTGTATGCGCTTGGTTTCAAGCTTCTAAGACCTTCCAATTTCAAGCTATGAAGGAAAAGTGAAGACACGTTTACTTTTCTTATTTCATGACAGTTGGCTGAGACGGCCAAAACATGCGCTCGTGGAAACTTTTTTCAAAATCCACTTTGGGCTTGTAAGATGTTGTAAAGTGACTTTCTGTCACAATGCACTACATGCACCTCAACACCCAACTTCATGAACACCACATCAGAGTGAATGATGCGACTGAACCGCGTGCGCTGGAGCCACCAGTGAGCGGCCAGTAGCTCATTGAGGCCCTTTGTGTTTTATGCGCTTGGTTTCAAGCTTCTAAGACCTTCCAATTTCAAGCTATGAAGGAAAAGTGAAGACACGTTTACTTTTCATATTTCATGACAGTTGGCTGAGACGGCCAAAACATGCGCTCGTGGAAACTTTTTTCAAAATCCACTTTGGGCTTGTAAGATGTTGTAAAGTGACTTTCTGTCACAATGCACTACATGCACCTCAACACCCAACTTCATGAACACCACATCAGAGTGAATGATGCGACTGAACCGCGTGCGCTGGAGCCACCAGTGAGCGGCCAGTAGCTCATTGAGGCCCTTTGTGTTTTATGCGCTTGGTTTCAAGCTTCTAAGACCTTCCAATTTCAAGCTATGAAGGAAAAGTGAAGACACGTTTACTTTTCATATTTCATGACAGTTGGCTGAGACGGCCAAAACATGCGCTCGTGGAAACTTTTTTCAAAATCCACTTTGGGCTTGTAAGATGTTGTAAAGTGACTTTCTGTCACAATGCACTACATGCACCTCAACACCCAACTTCATGAACACCACATCAGAGTGAATGATGCGACTGAACCGCGTGCGCTGGAGCCACCAGTGAGCGGCCAGTAGCTCATTGAGGCCCTTTGTGTTGTATGCGCTTGGTTTCAAGCTTCTAAGACCTTCCAATTTCAAGCTATGAAGGAAAAGTGAAGACACGTTTACTTTTCATATTTCATGACAGTTGGCTGAGACGGCCAAAACATGCGCTCGTGGAAACTTTTTTCAAAATCCACTTTGGGCTTGTAAGATGTTGTAAAGTGACTTTCTGTCACAATGCACTACATGCACCTCAACACCCAACTTCATGAACACCACATCAGAGTGAATGATGCGACTGAACCGCGTGCGTCGGAGCCACCAGTGAGCGGCCAGTAGCTCATTGAGGCCCTTTGTGTTGTATGCGCTTGGTTTCAAGCTTCTAAGACCTTCCAATTTCAAGCTATGAAGGAAAAGTGAAGACACGTTTACTTTTCATATTTCATGACAGTTGGCTGAGACGGCCAAAACATGCGCTCGTGGAAACTTTTTTCAAAATCCACTTTGGGCTTGTAAGATGTTGTAAAGTGACTTTCTGTCACAATGCACTACATGCACCTCAACACCCAACTTCATGAACACCACATCAGAGTGAATGATGCGACTGAACCGCGTGCGCTGGAGCCACCAGTGAGCGGCCAGTAGCTCATTGAGGCCCTTTGTGTTGTATGCGCTTGGTTTCAAGCTTCTAAGACCTTCCAATTTCAAGCTATGAAGGAAAAGTGAAGACACGTTTACTTTTCATATTTCATGACAGTTGGCTGAGACGGCCAAAACATGCGCTCGTGGAAACTTTTGTCAAAATCCACTTTGGGCTTGTAAGATGTTGTAAAGTGACTTTCTGTCACAATGCACTACATGCACCTCAACACCCAACTTCATGAACACCACATCAGAGTGAATGATGCGACTGAACCGCGTGCGCTGGAGCCACCAGTGAGCGGCCAGTAGCTCATTGAGGCCCTTTGTGTTGTATGCGCTTGGTTTCAAGCTTCTAAGACCTTCCAATTTCAAGCTATGAAGGAAAAGTGAAGACACGTTTACTTTTCATATTTCATGACAGTTGGCTGAGACGGCCAAAACATGCGCTCGTGGAAACTTTTTTCAAAATCCACTTTGGGCTTGTAAGATGTTGTAAAGTGACTTTCTGTCACAATGCACTACATGCACCTCAACACCCAACTTCATGAACACCACATCAGAGTGAATGATGCGACTGAACCGCGTGCGCTGGAGCCACCAGTGAGCGGCCAGTAGCTCATTGAGGCCCTTTGTGTTTTATGCGCTTGGTTTCAAGCTTCTAAGACCTTCCAATTTCAAGCTATGAAGGAAAAGTGAAGACACGTTTACTTTTCATATTTCATGACAGTTGGCTGAGACGGCCAAAACATGCGCTCGTGGAAACTTTTTTCAAAATCCACTTTGGGCTTGTAAGATGTTGTAAAGTGACTTTCTGTCACAATGCACTACATGCACCTCAACACCCAACTTCATGAACACCACATCAGAGTGAATGATGCGACTGAACCGCGTGCGCTGGAGCCACCAGTGAGCGGCCAGTAGCTCATTGAGGCCCTTTGTGTTGTATGCGCTTGGTTTCAAGCTTCTAAGACCTTCCAATTTCAAGCTATGAAGGAAAAGTGAAGACACGTTTACTTTTCATATTTCATGACAGTTGGCTGAGACGGCCAAAACATGCGCTCGTGGAAACTTTTTTCAAAATCCACTTTGGGCTTGTAAGATGTTGTAAAGTGACTTTCTGTCACAATGCACTACATGCACCTCAACACCCAACTTCATGAACACCACATCAGAGTGAATGATGCGACTGAACCGCGTGCGTCGGAGCCACCAGTGAGCGGCCAGTAGCTCATTGAGGCCCTTTGTGTTGTATGCGCTTGGTTTCAAGCTTCTAAGACCTTCCAATTTCAAGCTATGAAGGAAAAGTGAAGACACGTTTACTTTTCATATTTCATGACAGTTGGCTGAGACGGCCAAAACATGCGCTCGTGGAAACTTTTTTCAAAATCCACTTTGGGCTTGTAAGATGTTGTAAAGTGACTTTCTGTCACAATGCACTACATGCACCTCAACACCCAACTTCATGAACACCACATCAGAGTGAATGATGCGACTGAACCGCGTGCGCTGGAGCCACCAGTGAGCGGCCAGTAGCTCATTGAGGCCCTTTGTGTTGTATGCGCTTGGTTTCAAGCTTCTAAGACCTTCCAATTTCAAGCTATGAAGGAAAAGTGAAGACACGTTTACTTTTCATATTTCATGACAGTTGGCTGAGACGGCCAAAACATGCGCTCGTGGAAACTTTTGTCAAAATCCACTTTGGGCTTGTAAGATGTTGTAAAGTGACTTTCTGTCACAATGCACTACATGCACCTCAACACCCAACTTCATGAACACCACATCAGAGTGAATGATGCGACTGAACCGCGTGCGCTGGAGCCACCAGTGAGCGGCCAGTAGCTCATTGAGGCCCTTTGTGTTGTATGCGCTTGGTTTCAAGCTTCTAAGACCTTCCAATTTCAAGCTATGAAGGAAAAGTGAAGACACGTTTACTTTTCATATTTCATGACAGTTGGCTGAGACGGCCAAAACATGCGCTCGTGGAAACTTTTTTCAAAATCCACTTTGGGCTTGTAAGATGTTGTAAAGTGACTTTCTGTCACAATGCACTACATGCACCTCAACACCCAACTTCATGAACACCACATCAGAGTGAATGATGCGACTGAACCGCGTGCGCTGGAGCCACCAGTGAGCGGCCAGTAGCTCATTGAGGCCCTTTGTGTTGTATGCGCTTGGTTTCAAGCTTCTAAGACCTTCCAATTTCAAGCTATGAAGGAAAAGTGAAGACACGTTTACTTTTCTTATTTCATGACAGTTGGCTGACACGGCCAAAACATGCGCTCGTGGAAACTTTTTTCAAAATCCACTTTGGGCTTGTAAGATGTTGTAAAGTGACTTTCTGTCACAATGCACTACATGCACCTCAACACCCAACTTCATGAACACCACATCAGAGTGAATGATGCGACTGAACCGCGTGCGCTGGAGCCACCAGTGAGCGGCCAGTAGCTCATTGAGGCCCTTTGTGTTGTATGCGCTTGGTTTCAAGCTTCTAAGACCTTCCAATTTCAAGCTATGAAGGAAAAGTGAAGACACGTTTACTTTTCATATTTCATGACAGTTGGCTGAGACGGCCAAAACATGCGCTCGTGGAAACTTTTTTCAAAATCCACTTTGGGCTTGTAAGATGTTGTAAAGTGACTTTCTGTCACAATGCACTACATGCACCTCAACACCCAACTTCATGAACACCACATCAGAGTGAATGATGCGACTGAACCGCGTGCGCTGGAGCCACCAGTGAGCGGCCAGTAGCTCATTGAGGCCCTTTGTGTTGTATGCGCTTGGTTTCAAGCTTCTAAGACCTTCCAATTTCAAGCTATGAAGGAAAAGTGAAGACACGTTTACTTTTCATATTTCATGACAGTTGGCTGAGACGGCCAAAACATGCGCTCGTGGAAACTTTTTTCAAAATCCACTTTGGGCTTGTAAGATGTTGTAAAGTGACTTTCTGTCACAATGCACTACATGCACCTCAACAGCCAACTTCATGAACACCACATCAGAGTGAATGATGCGACTGAACCGCGTGCGCTGGAGCCACCAGTGAGCGGCCAGTAGCTCATTGAGGCCCTTTGTGTTGTATGCGCTTGGTTTCAAGCTTCTAAGACCTTCCAATTTCAAGCTATGAAGGAAAAGTGAAGACACGTTTACTTTTCTTATTTCATGACAGTTGGCTGAGACGGCCAAAACATGCGCTCGTGGAAACTTTTTTCAAAATCCACTTTGGGCTTGTAAGATGTTGTAAAGTGACTTTCTGTCACAATGCACTACATGCACCTCAACACCCAACTTCATGAACACCACATCAGAGTGAATGATGCGACTGAACCGCGTGCGCTGGAGCCACCAGTGAGCGGCCAGTAGCTCATTGAGGCCCTTTGTGTTTTATGCGCTTGGTTTCAAGCTTCTAAGACCTTCCAATTTCAAGCTATGAAGGAAAAGTGAAGACACGTTTACTTTTCATATTTCATGACAGTTGGCTGAGACGGCCAAAACATGCGCTCGTGGAAACTTTTTTCAAAATCCACTTTGGGCTTGTAAGATGTTGTAAAGTGACTTTCTGTCACAATGCACTACATGCACCTCAACACCCAACTTCATGAACACCACATCAGAGTGAATGATGCGACTGAACCGCGTGCGCTGGAGCCACCAGTGAGCGGCCAGTAGCTCATTGAGGCCCTTTGTGTTTTATGCGCTTGGTTTCAAGCTTCTAAGACCTTCCAATTTCAAGCTATGAAGGAAAAGTGAAGACACGTTTACTTTTCATATTTCATGACAGTTGGCTGAGACGGCCAAAACATGCGCTCGTGGAAACTTTTTTCAAAATCCACTTTGGGCTTGTAAGATGTTGTAAAGTGACTTTCTGTCACAATGCACTACATGCACCTCAACACCCAACTTCATGAACACCACATCAGAGTGAATGATGCGACTGAACCGCGTGCGCTGGAGCCACCAGTGAGCGGCCAGTAGCTCATTGAGGCCCTTTGTGTTGTATGCGCTTGGTTTCAAGCTTCTAAGACCTTCCAATTTCAAGCTATGAAGGAAAAGTGAAGACACGTTTACTTTTCATATTTCATGACAGTTGGCTGAGACGGCCAAAACATGCGCTCGTGGAAACTTTTTTCAAAATCCACTTTGGGCTTGTAAGATGTTGTAAAGTGACTTTCTGTCACAATGCACTACATGCACCTCAACACCCAACTTCATGAACACCACATCAGAGTGAATGATGCGACTGAACCGCGTGCGTCGGAGCCACCAGTGAGCGGCCAGTAGCTCATTGAGGCCCTTTGTGTTGTATGCGCTTGGTTTCAAGCTTCTAAGACCTTCCAATTTCAAGCTATGAAGGAAAAGTGAAGACACGTTTACTTTTCATATTTCATGACAGTTGGCTGAGACGGCCAAAACATGCGCTCGTGGAAACTTTTTTCAAAATCCACTTTGGGCTTGTAAGATGTTGTAAAGTGACTTTCTGTCACAATGCACTACATGCACCTCAACACCCAACTTCATGAACACCACATCAGAGTGAATGATGCGACTGAACCGCGTGCGCTGGAGCCACCAGTGAGCGGCCAGTAGCTCATTGAGGCCCTTTGTGTTGTATGCGCTTGGTTTCAAGCTTCTAAGACCTTCCAATTTCAAGCTATGAAGGAAAAGTGAAGACACGTTTACTTTTCATATTTCATGACAGTTGGCTGAGACGGCCAAAACATGCGCTCGTGGAAACTTTTTTCAAAATCCACTTTGGGCTTGTAAGATGTTGTAAAGTGACTTTCTGTCACAATGCACTACATGCACCTCAACACCCAACTTCATGAACACCACATCAGAGTGAATGATGCGACTGAACCGCGTGCGCTGGAGCCACCAGTGAGCGGCCAGTAGCTCATTGAGGCCCTTTGTGTTGTATGCGCTTGGTTTCAAGCTTCTAAGACCTTCCAATTTCAAGCTATGAAGGAAAAGTGAAGACACGTTTACTTTTCATATTTCATGACAGTTGGCTGAGACGGCCAAAACATGCGCTCGTGGAAACTTTTTTCAAAATCCACTTTGGGCTTGTAAGATGTTGTAAAGTGACTTTCTGTCACAATGCACTACATGCACCTCAACACCCAACTTCATGAACACCACATCAGAGTGAATGATGCGACTGAACCGCGTGCGCTGGAGCCACCAGTGAGCGGCCAGTAGCTCATTGAGGCCCTTTGTGTTGTATGCGCTTGGTTTCAAGCTTCTAAGACCTTCCAATTTCAAGCTATGAAGGAAAAGTGAAGACACGTTTACTTTTCATATTTCATGACAGTTGGCTGAGACGGCCAAAACATGCGCTCGTGGAAACTTTTTTCAAAATCCACTTTGGGCTTGTAAGATGTTGTAAAGTGACTTTCTGTCACAATGCACTACATGCACCTCAACACCCAACTTCATGAACACCACATCAGAGTGAATGATGCGACTGAACCGCGTGCGCTGGAGCCACCAGTGAGCGGCCAGTAGCTCATTGAGGCCCTTTGTGTTGTATGCGCTTGGTTTCAAGCTTCTAAGACCTTCCAATTTCAAGCTATGAAGGAAAAGTGAAGACACGTTTACTTTTCATATTTCATGACAGTTGGCTGAGACGGCCAAAACATGCGCTCGTGGAAACTTTTTTCAAAATCCACTTTGGGCTTGTAAGATGTTGTAAAGTGACTTTCTGTCACAATGCACTACATGCACCTCAACACCCAACTTCATGAACACCACATCAGAGTGAATGATGCGACTGAACCGCGTGCGCTGGAGCCACCAGTGAGCGGCCAGTAGCTCATTGAGGCCCTTTGTGTAGTATGCGCTTGGTTTCAAGCTTCTAAGACCTTCCAATTTCAAGCTATGAAGGAAAAGTGAAGACACGTTTACTTTTCTTATTTCATGACAGTTGGCTGAGACGGCCAAAACATGCGCTCGTGGAAACTTTTTTCAAAATCCACTTTGGGCTTGTAAGATGTTGTAAAGTGACTTTCTGTCACAATGCACTACATGCACCTCAACACCCAACTTCATGAACACCACATCAGAGTGAATGATGCGACTGAACCGCGTGCGCTGGAGCCACCAGTGAGCGGCCAGTAGCTCATTGAGGCCCTTTGTGTTGTATGCGCTTGGTTTCAAGCTTCTAAGACCTTCCAATTTCAAGCTATGAAGGAAAAGTGAAGACACGTTTACTTTTCATATTTCATGACAGTTGGCTGAGACGGCCAAAACATGCGCTCGTGGAAACTTTTTTCAAAATCCACTTTGGGCTTGTAAGATGTTGTAAAGTGACTTTCTGTCACAATGCACTACATGCACCTCAACACCCAACTTCATGAACACCACATCAGAGTGAATGATGCGACTGAACCGCGTGCGCTGGAGCCACCAGTGAGCGGCCAGTAGCTCATTGAGGCCCTTTGTGTTGTATGCGCTTGGTTTCAAGCTTCTAAGACCTTCCAATTTCAAGCTATGAAGGAAAACTGAAGACACGTTTACTTATCTTATTTCATGACAGTTGGCTGAGACGGCCAAAACATGCGCTCGTGGAAACTTTTTTCAAAATCCACTTTGGGCTTGTAAGATGTTGTAAAGTGACTTTCTGTCACAATGCACTACATGCACCTCAACACCCAACTTCATGAACACCACATCAGAGTGAATGATGCGACTGAACCGCGTGCGCTGGAGCCACCAGTGAGCGGCCAGTAGCTCATTGAGGCCCTTTGTGTTGTATGCGCTTGGTTTCAAGCTTCTAAGACCTTCCAATTTCAAGCTATGAAGGAAAAGTGAAGACACGTTTACTTTTCATATTTCATGACAGTTGGCTGAGACGGCCAAAACATGCGCTCGTGGAAACTTTTTTCAAAATCCACTTTGGGCTTGTAAGATGTTGTAAAGTGACTTTCTGTCACAATGCACTACATGCACCTCAACACCCAACTTCATGAACACCACATCAGAGTGAATGATGCGACTGAACCGCGTGCGCTGGAGCCACCAGTGAGCGGCCAGTAGCTCATTGAGGCCCTTTGTGTTGTATGCGCTTGGTTTCAAGCTTCTAAGACCTTCCAATTTCAAGCTATGAAGGAAAAGTGAAGACACGTTTACTTTTCATATTTCATGACAGTTGGCTGAGACGGCCAAAACATGCGCTCGTGGAAACTTTTTTCAAAATCCACTTTGGGCTTGTAAGATGTTGTAAAGTGACTTTCTGTCACAATGCACTACATGCACCTCAACACCCAACTTCATGAACACCACATCAGAGTGAATGATGCGACTGAACCGCGTGCGCTGGAGCCACCAGTGAGCGGCCAGTAGCTCATTGAGGCCCTTTGTGTTGTATGCGCTTGGTTTCAAGCTTCTAAGACCTTCCAATTTCAAGCTATGAAGGAAAAGTGAAGACACGTTTACTTTTCATATTTCATGACAGTTGGCTGAGACGGCCAAAACATGCGCTCGTGGAAACTTTTTTCAAAATCCACTTTGGGCTTGTAAGATGTTGTAAAGTGACTTTCTGTCACAATGCACTACATGCACCTCAACACCCAACTTCATGAACACCACATCAGAGTGAATGATGCGACTGAACCGCGTGCGCTGGAGCCACCAGTGAGCGGCCAGTAGCTCATTGAGGCCCTTTGTGTTGTATGCGCTTGGTTTCAAGCTTCTAAGACCTTCCAATTTCAAGCTATGAAGGAAAAGTGAAGACACGTTTACTTTTCTTATTTCATGACAGTTGGCTGAGACGGCCAAAACATGCGCTCGTGGAAACTTTTTTCAAAATCCACTTTGGGCTTGTAAGATGTTGTAAAGTGACTTTCTGTCACAATGCACTACATGCACCTCAACACCCAACTTCATGAACACCACATCAGAGTGAATGATGCGACTGAACCGCGTGCGCTGGAGCCACCAGTGAGCGGCCAGTAGCTCATTGAGGCCCTTTGTGTTTTATGCGCTTGGTTTCAAGCTTCTAAGACCTTCCAATTTCAAGCTATGAAGGAAAAGTGAAGACACGTTTACTTTTCATATTTCATGACAGTTGGCTGAGACGGCCAAAACATGCGCTCGTGGAAACTTTTTTCAAAATCCACTTTGGGCTTGTAAGATGTTGTAAAGTGACTTTCTGTCACAATGCACTACATGCACCTCAACACCCAACTTCATGAACACCACATCAGAGTGAATGATGCGACTGAACCGCGTGCGCTGGAGCCACCAGTGAGCGGCCAGTAGCTCATTGAGGCCCTTTGTGTTTTATGCGCTTGGTTTCAAGCTTCTAAGACCTTCCAATTTCAAGCTATGAAGGAAAAGTGAAGACACGTTTACTTTTCATATTTCATGACAGTTGGCTGAGACGGCCAAAACATGCGCTCGTGGAAACTTTTTTCAAAATCCACTTTGGGCTTGTAAGATGTTGTAAAGTGACTTTCTGTCACAATGCACTACATGCACCTCAACACCCAACTTCATGAACACCACATCAGAGTGAATGATGCGACTGAACCGCGTGCGCTGGAGCCACCAGTGAGCGGCCAGTAGCTCATTGAGGCCCTTTGTGTTGTATGCGCTTGGTTTCAAGCTTCTAAGACCTTCCAATTTCAAGCTATGAAGGAAAAGTGAAGACACGTTTACTTTTCATATTTCATGACAGTTGGCTGAGACGGCCAAAACATGCGCTCGTGGAAACTTTTTTCAAAATCCACTTTGGGCTTGTAAGATGTTGTAAAGTGACTTTCTGTCACAATGCACTACATGCACCTCAACACCCAACTTCATGAACACCACATCAGAGTGAATGATGCGACTGAACCGCGTGCGTCGGAGCCACCAGTGAGCGGCCAGTAGCTCATTGAGGCCCTTTGTGTTGTATGCGCTTGGTTTCAAGCTTCTAAGACCTTCCAATTTCAAGCTATGAAGGAAAAGTGAAGACACGTTTACTTTTCATATTTCATGACAGTTGGCTGAGACGGCCAAAACATGCGCTCGTGGAAACTTTTTTCAAAATCCACTTTGGGCTTGTAAGATGTTGTAAAGTGACTTTCTGTCACAATGCACTACATGCACCTCAACACCCAACTTCATGAACACCACATCAGAGTGAATGATGCGACTGAACCGCGTGCGCTGGAGCCACCAGTGAGCGGCCAGTAGCTCATTGAGGCCCTTTGTGTTGTATGCGCTTGGTTTCAAGCTTCTAAGACCTTCCAATTTCAAGCTATGAAGGAAAAGTGAAGACACGTTTACTTTTCATATTTCATGACAGTTGGCTGAGACGGCCAAAACATGCGCTCGTGGAAACTTTTTTCAAAATCCACTTTGGGCTTGTAAGATGTTGTAAAGTGACTTTCTGTCACAATGCACTACATGCACCTCAACACCCAACTTCATGAACACCACATCAGAGTGAATGATGCGACTGAACCGCGTGCGTCGGAGCCACCAGTGAGCGGCCAGTAGCTCATTGAGGCCCTTTGTGTTGTATGCGCTTGGTTTCAAGCTTCTAAGACCTTCCAATTTCAAGCTATGAAGGAAAAGTGAAGACACGTTTACTTTTCATATTTCATGACAGTTGGCTGAGACGGCCAAAACATGCGCTCGTGGAAACTTTTTTCAAAATCCACTTTGGGCTTGTAAGATGTTGTAAAGTGACTTTCTGTCACAATGCACTACATGCACCTCAACACCCAACTTCATGAACACCACATCAGAGTGAATGATGCGACTGAACCGCGTGCGCTGGAGCCACCAGTGAGCGGCCAGTAGCTCATTGAGGCCCTTTGTGTTGTATGCGCTTGGTTTCAAGCTTCTAAGACCTTCCAATTTCAAGCTATGAAGGAAAAGTGAAGACACGTTTACTTTTCATATTTCATGACAGTTGGCTGAGACGGCCAAAACATGCGCTCGTGGAAACTTTTTTCAAAATCCACTTTGGGCTTGTAAGATGTTGTAAAGTGACTTTCTGTCACAATGCACTACATGCACCTCAACACCCAACTTCATGAACACCACATCAGAGTGAATGATGCGACTGAACCGCGTGCGCTGGAGCCACCAGTGAGCGGCCAGTAGCTCATTGAGGCCCTTTGTGTTGTATGCGCTTGGTTTCAAGCTTCTAAGACCTTCCAATTTCAAGCTATGAAGGAAAAGTGAAGACACGTTTACTTTTCATATTTCATGACAGTTGGCTGAGACGGCCAAAACATGCGCTCGTGGAAACTTTTTTCAAAATCCACTTTGGGCTTGTAAGATGTTGTAAAGTGACTTTCTGTCACAATGCACTACATGCACCTCAACACCCAACTTCATGAACACCACATCAGAGTGAATGATGCGACTGAACCGCGTGCGCTGGAGCCACCAGTGAGCGGCCAGTAGCTCATTGAGGCCCTTTGTGTTGTATGCGCTTGGTTTCAAGCTTCTAAGACCTTCCAATTTCAAGCTATGAAGGAAAAGTGAAGACACGTTTACTTTTCTTATTTCATGACAGTTGGCTGAGACGGCCAAAACATGCGCTCGTGGAAACTTTTTTCAAAATCCACTTTGGGCTTGTAAGATGTTGTAAAGTGACTTTCTGTCACAATGCACTACATGCACCTCAACACCCAACTTCATGAACACCACATCAGAGTGAATGATGCGACTGAACCGCGTGCGCTGGAGCCACCAGTGAGCGGCCAGTAGCTCATTGAGGCCCTTTGTGTTGTATGCGCTTGGTTTCAAGCTTCTAAGACCTTCCAATTTCAAGCTATGAAGGAAAAGTGAAGACACGTTTACTTTTCATATTTCATGACAGTTGGCTGAGACGGCCAAAACATGCGCTCGTGGAAACTTTTTTCAAAATCCACTTTGGGCTTGTAAGATGTTGTAAAGTGACTTTCTGTCACAATGCACTACATGCACCTCAACACCCAACTTCATGAACACCACATCAGAGTGAATGATGCGACTGAACCGCGTGCGCTGGAGCCACCAGTGAGCGGCCAGTAGCTCATTGAGGCCCTTTGTGTTGTATGCGCTTGGTTTCAAGCTTCTAAGACCTTCCAATTTCAAGCTATGAAGGAAAAGTGAAGACACGTTTACTTTTCATATTTCATGACAGTTGGCTGAGACGGCCAAAACATGCGCTCGTGGAAACTTTTTTCAAAATCCACTTTGGGCTTGTAAGATGTTGTAAAGTGACTTTCTGTCACAATGCACTACATGCACCTCAACACCCAACTTCATGAACACCACATCAGAGTGAATGATGCGACTGAACCGCGTGCGCTGGAGCCACCAGTGAGCGGCCAGTAGCTCATTGAGGCCCTTTGTGTTGTATGCGCTTGGTTTCAAGCTTCTAAGACCTTCCAATTTCAAGCTATGAAGGAAAAGTGAAGACACGTTTACTTTTCATATTTCATGACAGTTGGCTGAGACGGCCAAAACATGCGCTCGTGGAAACTTTTTTCAAAATCCACTTTGGGCTTGTAAGATGTTGTAAAGTGACTTTCTGTCACAATGCACTACATGCACCTCAACACCCAACTTCATGAACACCACATCAGAGTGAATGATGCGACTGAACCGCGTGCGCTGGAGCCACCAGTGAGCGGCCAGTAGCTCATTGAGGCCCTTTGTGTTGTATGCGCTTGGTTTCAAGCTTCTAAGACCTTCCAATTTCAAGCTATGAAGGAAAAGTGAAGACACGTTTACTTTTCATATTTCATGACAGTTGGCTGAGACGGCCAAAACATGCGCTCGTGGAAACTTTTTTCAAAATCCACTTTGGGCTTGTAAGATGTTGTAAAGTGACTTTCTGACTTCCGGTAGCGGCCATGTTGAGAACACACGCGTAAAGTTACTCTCCACATCAATCTTTTTTCAAAAGTACCCCCGTTGCCCAAATTCATTTTTTTATATATAGAAGACGTAAGTAATGCCAGGGGGGAATTCAACGAGAAGCCAGAATCAAAAAACGGGAACTAAGGAACGAGCAATGTCGAAAACAGTGTCTCCCCAAAACGAAGAGAAAGCCTCCGGAAAAGAAGCCGCCCCTGAGCCCGCGGGGCAACTGCTTCGACAAATGACCTCAATCACAGATGACCTTAAGGACTTCAAAAAAGATATAAAGTCCGCTATCTCGGAGCTGAAGGGTGAAATGAAAGCTGACCTACGGGAAGAGCTAGCAACATTCAAACAAGATCTCAACCTGAAGCTAACAGAGCTAGGCACGTCACTCCAGACCCAAGGCCAAGCCATCTCCGAAATGCAAGAACGGGTATCTGAGCTAGAGGAGAATAGTGTCGTTACCAAAGAGTCCCTAGTGTTCCTCTTAAATGAGAGACGTCGACTGCAAGATAAGGTGACGGATCTAGAAAGCAGGTCCAGGCGTTGTAATATCCGGATCTATGGTGTGCCAGAAGACTCCGAAGGTGACTCTATGACCACGTATCTAGACCATCTTCTGACTACCGAGCTCTCACTACCAGATGGAATGGCCCTACAAATTCAGCGGGCACATAGGGCTTCAACGAAGAGACCAAACCCTGAGTCCCCCCCGCGATCCATTGTGGTATGCTTTCAACAATTTAAGGTTAAAGACACGGTCTTAACAGCGGCGTGGAAGAAAAAATTCTTTATAGCAGGTCAGTTGGTCTCTTTCGACCATGACTACGCGTCGGAAGTTGTTGAGAAACGCAGAGCCTATGCGGGGGTCAAAAAAGCTTTGAAGGAGAAAGGCATTCGCTTTCAAACCCCTTACACGAAAATTCGAGTGCATTGGACCAACGGTACGGAGTCGTACAAAGACGCACAGGAGGCGATAAGAGAGCTGAGGGCGAGAGGAATTGAAGTGGCCAAGCAAAAAGAAGATACAGGATACAGTCTGGAGAGAAATATAAACAACACTTTCCAATGGCAACGGGAGAACACCAGAGAGATGAACACCAGCGATCTTGGGGCGAGAACAAGAGAGAAACTGCAGGATTTTCGAAGACCTCAACAGGACTGAAACGAGGAGTGAGTGACTTTCGGTTTGTGAATCTGCTCTTTTATTTTCCCAAGGATTATGCTTCAAAGACGGTAGGCATTAATTATCTTTCTGATTGAACGGAGAAAACGTTTCAGATTATGTTGGACACATCTAGAGGTTTTGGATTGCATTTAGTCTTTCCACCCCTAGGGAGGGCCCCATCCACTCTGTGGGGGTTTTGTTCCCTCCACTCCTTCCCAGCAAGGAACATGGGGATATGGTTCCCCCTTTTTTTGGAAGTCGTAGCACTTTGGTTGTTGTTAATTGTTTTCTGTTGTTGCTGTTGTGTTAGTTTAAAGTTGATGGGGGAGTTAATTGTTTTAATTGGGGAAGAAAATGCACCTTTGAGGAGAGTTATCTTTGTATCTTATGGGCATTATAGGCTGATCTTAGGATATCATAATGGTCAATGTAATTTCCTTTAATGTCAATGGGCTTCTCAGCCCTGGTAAACGTAACAAAATTCTTTTAAAACTTAAGAAGGAGAACATTGACATAGCTTTCTTGCAAGAAACCCATATGACTGAAATTGACCACCAAAAGCTGAAAAGGTATGGTTTCAAACATGTTTTTTCATCCTCCAATGGATTTAAGCATAATAGAGGGGTAGCCATTTTGATATCTGGAAGGGTGTCATACGAACATCTATCTATAATTAAAGACAGGGAAGGCAGATTTATTCTGATTAAGGGGAAAGTTAATGGAAATTATTTTACTCTTTACAACGTATACATCCCGCCAGGTTCAAATTCAGATTTTCACCAAAAAATAATGGACAGGGCAGTGATTGAGTCACAGGGAATCTTATTATGTGGGGGGGATTTCAACATTACTTTGAACCCTTCTCTGGATTCCTCAAACACCCGAACTTCTCAGCCCAAGAAGTTGACCAAAAAGATTACTAGTATAATTTCTGAGGTGGGCTTGGTGGATGTGTGGAGGTTCTACAATCCTTCAATCAGGGACTACACCCATTTCTCATCTCCCCATTCTTCCTATTCTAGAATTGACTATTTTCTTTTATTTGGTAGGGATGTTTGTAGAGTGCAAAGTTGTCGCATTGGATCAATTGATCTCTCTGATCATTGCCCAGTGTATTTGACTTTAACTGATGATCGCAGGATTAAGCCAGGTTACTGGAGACTCAACTCCTCTATACTGAACAAGGACAGGATAGAACAATTTAGTAAAGACATTACAGACTACTTAACAGACAACGATAATGATGAAGTCTCCCCTCCTACTCTCTGGGATGCTTGCAAAGCAGTAATGAGAGGAAAGGTTATAGCAACAACTTCTTTTCTGAAGACGCAGAGGATTAAGAGACTCAGTGACCTTCAACTTGATTTAAAAAAGGTGGAATTAGAACATAAACAATCTTTTACTCCAGGCACTGACGTGGAAATGAAAAAGCTAAGGAACCAAATAAATGAAATACTTGGACAAGAAATACAAAAGAAACTTATCTACACAAAACAAAAATATTATGAGGGCGGAGGTAAATACTCAAAATTATTGGCCTACAAATTAAAAAACCAAGAAGCAGACAACACAATATATAAAATAAGGGACTCAGCATCAAAAAATGTTCTTCAGGAAACAGAAGAAATAAAAAACTGCTTCAAAGACTACTACGAAAAATTATATTCACAACCTCAAGTACACGATGATGACAAATTAGAATCCATGCTCCGAACATTAGATCTTCCAACTGTGTCAGACGATCAAAATTCAGCTCTGAAGCTACCTATATCTGAAGGTGAGCTTGCCTCAGCTATCACTAGACTAAAGACTAGTAAGTCTCCTGGAGCTGATGGATTCACATCAGAATGGTATAAGGGTTTGAGGGAGGCATTGACACCCATTCTGCTTAAAACTTTTAACTGGGTCTTTAAAAAGGGTGAAATTCCAAATTCTTGGAGGGAGGCCACCATCTCTGTTATACCGAAGGGAGGAAAAGACAAGCTAAATTGTTCTAATTACAGACCAATTAGTGTGCTAAATATTGACTACAAAATATTTGCTTCAATCATCGCCAAAAGATTAGAAAAAGTTTTGCCTACATTAATAAATATTGATCAAACTGGTTTTGTAATGACTCGCCAGACTCATGATAACATTAGGAGATCTTTACAGATTATTAGACATATAAACCAAAACAAAATAGAGGCCATGCTGATCAGCATAGATGCACAAAAGGCGTTTGATTCTGTGAGATGGAAATTTCTCTTTAAAGTTATGGAGAAATTTGGTTTCAACAAGCAATTGATTGAGTCACTAGAAGCGCTTTACACCAAACCAGAAGCTAGATTAAAAATAAATGGGGAACTGAGTGACTCCTTTCAGCTGGAGAGATCCACAAGACAAGGCTGCCCTCTAAGTCCTCTTCTGTTCGCCATCTTTATAGAACCTTTGGCTCAGTGTATAAGGCAAAATAATCTCATCACAGGAGTTACATTGGAGGCAGGTGAACAGAAACTGGCTCTCTTTGCAGATGATATCCTCATCTATCTGACCAATCCTACAGACTCCCTACCGAATTTGATGTCAATTCTGGAAGAATATGGATCATATTCTGGCTACTCAGTTAATAAGCAAAAAACTCAAGTCCTTAACTTTCACTATGATCCACCTCATTATCTCCGCTCTAGGTACCAACTTGACTGGGATAAGAAATGTATTAAATACCTTGGAATCTTTTTGCCATTAGACTTATCTACACTACAGGAAATCAACTATGGGCCACTTAAAAAGGTGATTATGGATGATATAAATAGATGGAGCTTGATCCCTTACTTGAGTATATACTCACGTATAGACTCAATTAAAATGAACATACTGCCAAGACTTCTATATATATTTCAATCAATACCTATTGAGAAACCGGAGCACTACTTTATGGAGTGGGATAAACTTCTAGCTAGATTCATTTGGGCAGGGAAAAAGCCCAGGGTAAGGTTCAAAACACTTAAGTTATCCAAAGATAGGGGTGGGCTTGCTCTCCCATGTCTTTTAGACTACTACAAGGCTGCTCAACTTAGATTTTTAGTTGGTTGGTGTACGCCCAGTTATAGATCAAGGTGGAAAGAAATAGAATGCACAATGGGAGGGAGATACCCAATGAGTATGTTAATTGGTGATTGTTCACTAATTGACCAAATTACTGATCCCGATAACCCCTGGATTTCTTGCTCCCTGAGGATTTGGGATAATATAACTAAACGTCACCACCTGAGGGACAAGATGGGTATTCTCAAATGGTTTGCTTATGACTCTGATTTTATACCCAGTATTTACGATAAACAATTTCTTGTATGGAACAGCAAAGGTCTCTCAACATACAGCTCTTTACTAAAACAAGATCTGGTGCTGAGTTTTCAGGAGCTGAAAGACCGATTTGGATTAGAGAATCAAGACCACTTTAGATATTTGCAAATCAGAGACTTCATTCAGAAATCCTTTATAAGGAAAGAGAAAGTACCTGGAAAAGACATAATTATAGACATCTTCTTGAAAGCTTCTGAAGATGTAGCTTACAAAAAAACAATTTCTAGACTATATGTTGCCCTTCAGGCCTTAACAGGTGACAATACAATGTCAATCAAGTCCAGGTGGGAAAAGGATAGCGGTCTGTCGTTATCACAGGAGGAGTGGGAAGGGATCTGTGCACATCAATGGAGGATGACTAGTTCACCCTCATGGAGATTCTTTGGTTGGAAGAACATCATTAGATTCTTTTGCACTCCAGCCCAAAAGGCAAAATATTCTACTCTAACGAATTGCTGGAGAGGTTGTGGATGTACAGTGGCAGACCACTTTCACATTTTTTGGAATTGTACTGCTGTCGCTTCCTTTTGGTCAAGTGTTCATAATCATTTAGAACTTGCATTCAGATTAAGAATTAACTTTGATTTCAAAACACTGTATCTCTGTGACTTTGAGGAGCTTCAATGTGGAAAATATCTGATGAGAGTGCTATTAGTGGCGGCCAAAAAGGCCTTGACTAGAAAATGGCTTCAGAAGGCCCCACCAACTGTAGATGACTGGATTGATGTTGTGTATGATATTTATAATATGGAGAGAATTACTTTCACATTGAGAAATCAATATGACAAATTTTATGAAAACTGGTTAATTTGGGTTTACTATGTGTCAGCAATAAGACCTGATTTTGTGTAATTAAACTACTGCAGGTTTATACTCCTCCTCTTGGTGCGATCTTGATAACTATTTAAACTGGATATGACAAGCCCTTATAAGTTAAGAGATGTATAAATATAACCTCCCCTGGTTCATTGTTGTTGTTGTATTGTATTGTGTTTTTTGTTGTTGTTGTTGTTGTATTTCTTCTGTTTTATTTAATTTTTGTTCCTTTTTGTCTTGTTCTGTCCCATGAGGAAGAGTTGTGCTGTAAAATGAAAAATCTTAATAAACAGTAAATTACAAAAAAAAGTAAAGTGACTTTCTGTCACAATGCACTACATGCACCTCAACACCCAACTTCATGAACACCACATCAGAGTGAATGATGCGACTGAACCGCGTGCGCTGGAGCCACCAGTGAGCGGCCAGTAGCTCATTGAGGCCCTTTGTGTTGTATGCGCTTGGTTTCAAGCTTCTAAGACCTTCCAATTTCAAGCTATGAAGGAAAAGTGAAGACACGTTTACTTTTCATATTTCATGACAGTTGGCTGAGACGGCCAAAACATGCGCTCGTGGAAACTTTTTTCAAAATCCACTTTGGGCTTGTAAGATGTTGTAAAGTGACTTTCTGTCACAATGCACTACATGCACCTCAACACCCAACTTCATGAACACCACATCAGAGTGAATGATGCGACTGAACCGCGTGCGCTGGAGCCACCAGTGAGCGGCCAGTAGCTCATTGAGGCCCTTTGTGTTGTATGCGCTTGGTTTCAAGCTTCTAAGACCTTCCAATTTCAAGCTATGAAGGAAAAGTGAAGACACGTTTACTTTTCATATTTCATGACAGTTGGCTGAGACGGCCAAAACATGCGCTCGTGGAAACTTTTTTCAAAATCCACTTTGGGCTTGTAAGATGTTGTAAAGTGACTTTCTGTCACAATGCACTAAATGCACCTCAACACCCAACTTCATGAACACCACATCAGAGTGAATGATGCGACTGAACCGCGTGCGCTGGAGCCACCAGTGAGCGGCCAGTAGCTCATTGAGGCCCTTTGTGTTGTATGCGCTTGGTTTCAAGCTTCTAAGACCTTCCAATTTCAAGCTATGAAGGAAAAGTGAAGACACGTTTACTTTTCATATTTCATGACAGTTGGCTGAGACGGCCAAAACATGCGCTCGTGGAAACTTTTTTCAAAATCCACTTTGGGCTTGTAAGATGTTGTAAAGTGACTTTCTGTCACAATGCACTACATGCACCTCAACACCCAACTTCATGAACACCACATCAGAGTGAATGATGCGACTGAACCGCGTGCGCTGGAGCCACCAGTGAGCGGCCAGTAGCTCATTGAGGCCCTTTGTGTTGTATGCGCTTGGTTTCAAGCTTCTAAGACCTTCCAATTTCAAGCTATGAAGGAAAAGTGAAGACACGTTTACTTTTCATATTTCATGACAGTTGGCTGAGACGGCCAAAACATGCGCTCGTGGAAACTTTTTTCAAAATCCACTTTGGGCTTGTAAGATGTTGTAAAGTGACTTTCTGTCACAATGCACTACATGCACCTCAACACCCAACTTCATGAACACCACATCAGAGTGAATGATGCGACTGAACCGCGTGCGCTGGAGCCACCAGTGAGCGGCCAGTAGCTCATTGAGGCCCTTTGTGTAGTATGCGCTTGGTTTCAAGCTTCTAAGACCTTCCAATTTCAAGCTATGAAGGAAAAGTGAAGACACGTTTACTTTTCATATTTCATGACAGTTGGCTGAGACGGGCAAAACATGCGCTCGTGGAAACTTTTTTCAAAATCCACTTTGGGCTTGTAAGATGTTGTAAAGTGACTTTCTGTCACAATGCACTACATGCACCTCAACACCCAACTTCATGAACACCACATCAGAGTGAATGATGCGACTGAACCGCGTGCGCTGGAGCCACCAGTGAGCGGCCAGTAGCTCATTGAGGCCCTTTGTGTTGTATGCGCTTGGTTTCAAGCTTCTAAGACCTTCCAATTTCAAGCTATGAAGGAAAAGTGAAGACACGTTTACTTTTCTTATTTCATGACAGTTGGCTGAGACGGCCAAAACATGCGCTCGTGGAAACTTTTTTCAAAATCCACTTTGGGCTTGTAAGATGTTGTAAAGTGACTTTCTGTCACAATGCACTACATGCACCTCAACACCCAACTTCATGAACACCACATCAGAGTGAATGATGCGACTGAACCGCGTGCGCTGGAGCCACCAGTGAGCGGCCAGTAGCTCATTGAGGCCCTTTGTGTTGTATGCGCTTGGTTTCAAGCTTCTAAGACCTTCCAATTTCAAGCTATGAAGGAAAAGTGAAGACACGTTTACTTTTCATATTTCATGACAGTTGGCTGAGACGGCCAAAACATGCGCTCGTGGAAACTTTTTTCAAAATCCACTTTGGGCTTGTAAGATGTTGTAAAGTGACTTTCTGTCACAATGCACTACATGCACCTCAACACCCAACTTCATGAACACCACATCAGAGTGAATGATGCGACTGAACCGCGTGCGCTGGAGCCACCAGTGAGCGGCCAGTAGCTCATTGAGGCCCTTTGTGTAGTATGCGCTTGGTTTCAAGCTTCTAAGACCTTCCAATTTCAAGCTATGAAGGAAAAGTGAAGACACGTTTACTTTTCATATTTCATGACAGTTGGCTGAGACGGCCAAAACATGCGCTCGTGGAAACTTTTTTCAAAATCCACTTTGGGCTTGTAAGATGTTGTAAAGTGACTTTCTGTCACAATGCACTACATGCACCTCAACACCCAACTTCATGAACACCACATCAGAGTGAATGATGCGACTGAACCGCGTGCGCTGGAGCCACCAGTGAGCGGCCAGTAGCTCATTGAGGCCCTTTGTGTTGTATGCGCTTGGTTTCAAGCTTCTAAGACCTTCCAATTTCAAGCTATGAAGGAAAAGTGAAGACACGTTTACTTTTCATATTTCATGACAGTTGGCTGAGACGGCCAAAACATGCGCTCGTGGAAACTTTTTTCAAAATCCACTTTGGGCTTGTAAGATGTTGTAAAGTGACTTTCTGTCACAATGCACTACATGCACCTCAACACCCAACTTCATGAACACCACATCAGAGTGAATGATGCGACTGAACCGCGTGCGCTGGAGCCACCAGTGAGCGGCCAGTAGCTCATTGAGGCCCTTTGTGTTGTATGCGCTTGGTTTCAAGCTTCTAAGACCTTCCAATTTCAAGCTATGAAGGAAAAGTGAAGACACGTTTACTTTTCATATTTCATGACAGTTGGCTGAGACGGCCAAAACATGCGCTCGTGGAAACTTTTTTCAAAATCCACTTTGGGCTTGTAAGATGTTGTAAAGTGACTTTCTGTCACAATGCACTACATGCACCTCAACACCCAACTTCATGAACACCACATCAGAGTGAATGATGCGACTGAACCGCGTGCGCTGGAGCCACCAGTGAGCGGCCAGTAGCTCATTGAGGCCCTTTGTGTTGTATGCGCTTGGTTTCAAGCTTCTAAGACCTTCCAATTTCAAGCTATGAAGGAAAAGTGAAGACACGTTTACTTTTCATATTTCATGACAGTTGGCTGAGACGGCCAAAACATGCGCTCGTGGAAACTTTTTTCAAAATCCACTTTGGGCTTGTAAGATGTTGTAAAGTGACTTTCTGTCACAATGCACTACATGCACCTCAACACCCAACTTCATGAACACCACATCAGAGTGAATGATGCGACTGAACCGCGTGCGCTGGAGCCACCAGTGAGCGGCCAGTAGCTCATTGAGGCCCTTTGTGTTGTATGCGCTTGGTTTCAAGCTTCTAAGACCTTCCAATTTCAAGCTATGAAGGAAAAGTGAAGACACGTTTACTTTTCATATTTCATGACAGTTGGCTGAGACGGCCAAAACATGCGCTCGTGGAAACTTTTTTCAAAATCCACTTTGGGCTTGTAAGATGTTGTAAAGTGACTTTCTGTCACAATGCACTACATGCACCTCAACACCCAACTTCATGAACACCACATCAGAGTGAATGATGCGACTGAACCGCGTGCGCTGGAGCCACCAGTGAGCGGCCAGTAGCTCATTGAGGCCCTTTGTGTTGTATGCGGTTGGTTTCAAGCTTCTAAGACCTTCCAATTTCAAGCTATGAAGGAAAAGTGAAGACACGTTTACTTTTCATATTTCATGACAGTTGGCTGAGACGGCCAAAACATGCGCTCGTGGAAACTTTTTTCAAAATCCACTTTGGGCTTGTAAGATGTTGTAAAGTGACTTTCTGTCACAATGCACTACATGCACCTCAACACCCAACTTCATGAACACCACATCAGAGTGAATGATGCGACTGAACCGCGTGCGCTGGAGCCACCAGTGAGCGGCCAGTAGCTCATTGAGGCCCTTTGTGTAGTATGCGCTTGGTTTCAAGCTTCTAAGACCTTCCAATTTCAAGCTATGAAGGAAAAGTGAAGACACGTTTACTTTTCATATTTCATGACAGTTGGCTGAGACGGCCAAAACATGCGCTCGTGGAAACTTTTTTCAAAATCCACTTTGGGCTTGTAAGATGTTGTAAAGTGACTTTCTGTCACAATGCACTACATGCACCTCAACACCCAACTTCATGAACACCACATCAGAGTGAATGATGCGACTGAACCGCGTGCGCTGGAGCCACCAGTGAGCGGCCAGTAGCTCATTGAGGCCCTTTGTGTTGTATGCGCTTGGTTTCAAGCTTCTAAGACCTTCCAATTTCAAGCTATGAAGGAAAAGTGAAGACACGTTTACTTTTCATATTTCATGACAGTTGGCTGAGACGGCCAAAACATGCGCTCGTGGAAACTTTTTTCAAAATCCACTTTGGGCTTGTAAGATGTTGTAAAGTGACTTTCTGTCACAATGCACTACATGCACCTCAACACCCAACTTCATGAACACCACATCAGAGTGAATGATGCGACTGAACCGCGTGCGCTGGAGCCACCAGTGAGCGGCCAGTAGCTCATTGAGGCCCTTTGTGTAGTATGCGCTTGGTTTCAAGCTTCTAAGACCTTCCAATTTCAAGCTATGAAGGAAAAGTGAAGACACGTTTACTTTTCATATTTCATGACAGTTGGCTGAGACGGCCAAAACATGCGCTCGTGGAAACTTTTTTCAAAATCCACTTTGGGCTTGTAAGATGTTGTAAAGTGACTTTCTGTCACAATGCACTACATGCACCTCAACACCCAACTTCATGAACACCACATCAGAGTGAATGATGCGACTGAACCGCGTGCGCTGGAGCCACCAGTGAGCGGCCAGTAGCTCATTGAGGCCCTTTGTGTTGTATGCGCTTGGTTTCAAGCTTCTAAGACCTTCCAATTTCAAGCTATGAAGGAAAAGTGAAGACACGTTTACTTTTCATATTTCATGACAGTTGGCTGAGACGGCCAAAACATGCGCTCGTGGAAACTTTTTTCAAAATCCACTTTGGGCTTGTAAGATGTTGTAAAGTGACTTTCTGTCACAATGCACTACATGCACCTCAACACCCAACTTCATGAACACCACATCAGAGTGAATGATGCGACTGAACCGCGTGCGCTGGAGCCACCAGTGAGCGGCCAGTAGCTCATTGAGGCCCTTTGTGTTGTATGCGCTTGGTTTCAAGCTTCTAAGACCTTCCAATTTCAAGCTATGAAGGAAAAGTGAAGACACGTTTACTTTTCATATTTCATGACAGTTGGCTGAGACGGCCAAAACATGCGCTCGTGGAAACTTTTTTCAAAATCCACTTTGGGCTTGTAAGATGTTGTAAAGTGACTTTCTGTCACAATGCACTACATGCACCTCAACACCCAACTTCATGAACACCACATCAGAGTGAATGATGCGACTGAACCGCGTGCGCTGGAGCCACCAGTGAGCGGCCAGTAGCTCATTGAGGCCCTTTGTGTTGTATGCGCTTGGTTTCAAGCTTCTAAGACCTTCCAATTTCAAGCTATGAAGGAAAAGTGAAGACACGTTTACTTTTCATATTTCATGACAGTTGGCTGAGACGGCCAAAACATGCGCTCGTGGAAACTTTTTTCAAAATCCACTTTGGGCTTGTAAGATGTTGTAAAGTGACTTTCTGTCACAATGCACTACATGCACCTCAACACCCAACTTCATGAACACCACATCAGAGTGAATGATGCGACTGAACCGCGTGCGCTGGAGCCACCAGTGAGCGGCCAGTAGCTCATTGAGGCCCTTTGTGTTGTATGCGCTTGGTTTCAAGCTTCTAAGACCTTCCAATTTCAAGCTATGAAGGAAAAGTGAAGACACGTTTACTTTTCATATTTCATGACAGTTGGCTGAGACGGCCAAAACATGCGCTCGTGGAAACTTTTTTCAAAATCCACTTTGGGCTTGTAAGATGTTGTAAAGTGACTTTCTGTCACAATGCACTACATGCACCTCAACACCCAACTTCATGAACACCACATCAGAGTGAATGATGCGACTGAACCGCGTGCGCTGGAGCCACCAGTGAGCGGCCAGTAGCTCATTGAGGCCCTTTGTGTTGTATGCGGTTGGTTTCAAGCTTCTAAGACCTTCCAATTTCAAGCTATGAAGGAAAAGTGAAGACACGTTTACTTTTCATATTTCATGACAGTTGGCTGAGACGGCCAAAACATGCGCTCGTGGAAACTTTTTTCAAAATCCACTTTGGGCTTGTAAGATGTTGTAAAGTGACTTTCTGTCACAATGCACTACATGCACCTCAACACCCAACTTCATGAACACCACATCAGAGTGAATGATGCGACTGAACCGCGTGCGCTGGAGCCACCAGTGAGCGGCCAGTAGCTCATTGAGGCCCTTTGTGTAGTATGCGCTTGGTTTCAAGCTTCTAAGACCTTCCAATTTCAAGCTATGAAGGAAAAGTGAAGACACGTTTACTTTTCATATTTCATGACAGTTGGCTGAGACGGCCAAAACATGCGCTCGTGGAAACTTTTTTCAAAATCCACTTTGGGCTTGTAAGATGTTGTAAAGTGACTTTCTGTCACAATGCACTACATGCACCTCAACACCCAACTTCATGAACACCACATCAGAGTGAATGATGCGACTGAACCGCGTGCGCTGGAGCCACCAGTGAGCGGCCAGTAGCTCATTGAGGCCCTTTGTGTTGTATGCGCTTGGTTTCAAGCTTCTAAGACCTTCCAATTTCAAGCTATGAAGGAAAAGTGAAGACACGTTTACTTTTCATATTTCATGACAGTTGGCTGAGACGGCCAAAACATGCGCTCGTGGAAACTTTTTTCAAAATCCACTTTGGGCTTGTAAGATGTTGTAAAGTGACTTTCTGTCACAATGCACTACATGCACCTCAACACCCAACTTCATGAACACCACATCAGAGTGAATGATGCGACTGAACCGCGTGCGCTGGAGCCACCAGTGAGCGGCCAGTAGCTCATTGAGGCCCTTTGTGTTGTATGCGCTTGGTTTCAAGCTTCTAAGACCTTCCAATTTCAAGCTATGAAGGAAAAGTGAAGACACGTTTACTTTTCATATTTCATGACAGTTGGCTGAGACGGCCAAAACATGCGCTCGTGGAAACTTTTTTCAAAATCCACTTTGGGCTTGTAAGATGTTGTAAAGTGACTTTCTGTCACAATGCACTACATGCACCTCAACACCCAACTTCATGAACACCACATCAGAGTGAATGATGCGACTGAACCGCGTGCGCTGGAGCCACCAGTGAGCGGCCAGTAGCTCATTGAGGCCCTTTGTGTTGTATGCGCTTGGTTTCAAGCTTCTAAGACCTTCCAATTTCAAGCTATGAAGGAAAAGTGAAGACACGTTTACTTTTCATATTTCATGACAGTTGGCTGAGACGGCCAAAACATGCGCTCGTGGAAACTTTTTTCAAAATCCACTTTGGGCTTGTAAGATGTTGTAAAGTGACTTTCTGTCACAATGCACTACATGCACCTCAACACCCAACTTCATGAACACCACATCAGAGTGAATGATGCGACTGAACCGCGTGCGCTGGAGCCACCAGTGAGCGGCCAGTAGCTCATTGAGGCCCTTTGTGTTGTATGCGCTTGGTTTCAAGCTTCTAAGACCTTCCAATTTCAAGCTATGAAGGAAAAGTGAAGACACGTTTACTTTTCATATTTCATGACAGTTGGCTGAGACGGCCAAAACATGCGCTCGTGGAAACTTTTTTCAAAATCCACTTTGGGCTTGTAAGATGTTGTAAAGTGACTTTCTGTCACAATGCACTACATGCACCTCAACACCCAACTTCATGAACACCACATCAGAGTGAATGATGCGACTGAACCGCGTGCGCTGGAGCCACCAGTGAGCGGCCAGTAGCTCATTGAGGCCCTTTGTGTAGTATGCGCTTGGTTTCAAGCTTCTAAGACCTTCCAATTTCAAGCTATGAAGGAAAAGTGAAGACACGTTTACTTTTCATATTTCATGACAGTTGGCTGAGACGGCCAAAACATGCGCTCGTGGAAACTTTTTTCAAAATCCACTTTGGGCTTGTAAGATGTTGTAAAGTGACTTTCTGTCACAATGCACTACATGCACCTCAACACCCAACTTCATGAACACCACATCAGAGTGAATGATGCGACTGAACCGCGTGCGCTGGAGCCACCAGTGAGCGGCCAGTAGCTCATTGAGGCCCTTTGTGTTGTATGCGCTTGGTTTCAAGCTTCTAAGACCTTCCAATTTCAAGCTATGAAGGAAAAGTGAAGACACGTTTACTTTTCATATTTCATGACAGTTGGCTGAGACGGCCAAAACATGCGCTCGTGGAAACTTTTTTCAAAATCCACTTTGGGCTTGTAAGATGTTGTAAAGTGACTTTCTGTCACAATGCACTACATGCACCTCAACACCCAACTTCATGAACACCACATCAGAGTGAATGATGCGACTGAACCGCGTGCGCTGGAGCCACCAGTGAGCGGCCAGTAGCTCATTGAGGCCCTTTGTGTTGTATGCGCTTGGTTTCAAGCTTCTAAGACCTTCCAATTTCAAGCTATGAAGGAAAAGTGAAGACACGTTTATTTTTCATATTTCATGACAGTTGGCTGAGACGGCCAAAACATGCGCTCGTGGAAACTTTTTTCAAAATCCACTTTGGGCTTGTAAGATGTTGTAAAGTGACTTTCTGTCACAATGCACTACATGCACCTCAACACCCAACTTCATGAACACCACATCAGAGTGAATGATGCGACTGAACCGCGTGCGCTGGAGCCACCAGTGAGCGGCCAGTAGCTCATTGAGGCCCTTTGTGTAGTATGCGCTTGGTTTCAAGCTTCTAAGACCTTCCAATTTCAAGCTATGAAGGAAAAGTGAAGACACGTTTACTTTTCATATTTCATGACAGTTGGCTGAGACGGCCAAAACATGCGCTCGTGGAAACTTTTTTCAAAATCCACTTTGGGCTTGTAAGATGTTGTAAAGTGACTTTCTGTCACAATGCACTACATGCACCTCAACACCCAACTTCATGAACACCACATCAGAGTGAATGATGCGACTGAACCGCGTGCGCTGGAGCCACCAGTGAGCGGCCAGTAGCTCATTGAGGCCCTTTGTGTTGTATGCGCTTGGTTTCAAGCTTCTAAGACCTTCCAATTTCAAGCTATGAAGGAAAAGTGAAGACACGTTTACTTTTCATATTTCATGACAGTTGGCTGAGACGGCCAAAACATGCGCTCGTGGAAACTTTTTTCAAAATCCACTTTGGGCTTGTAAGATGTTGTAAAGTGACTTTCTGTCACAATGCACTACATGCACCTCAACACCCAACTTCATGAACACCACATCAGAGTGAATGATGCGACTGAACCGCGTGCGCTGGAGCCACCAGTGAGCGGCCAGTAGCTCATTGAGGCCCTTTGTGTTGTATGCGCTTGGTTTCAAGCTTCTAAGACCTTCCAATTTCAAGCTATGAAGGAAAAGTGAAGACACGTTTACTTTTCATATTTCATGACAGTTGGCTGAGACGGCCAAAACATGCGCTCGTGGAAACTTTTTTCAAAATCCACTTTGGGCTTGTAAGATGTTGTAAAGTGACTTTCTGTCACAATGCACTACATGCACCTCAACACCCAACTTCATGAACACCACATCAGAGTGAATGATGCGACTGAACCGCGTGCGCTGGAGCCACCAGTGAGCGGCCAGTAGCTCATTGAGGCCCTTTGTGTTGTATGCGCTTGGTTTCAAGCTTCTAAGACCTTCCAATTTCAAGCTATGAAGGAAAAGTGAAGACACGTTTACTTTTCATATTTCATGACAGTTGGCTGAGACGGCCAAAACATGCGCTCGTGGAAACTTTTTTCAAAATCCACTTTGGGCTTGTAAGATGTTGTAAAGTGACTTTCTGTCACAATGCACTACATGCACCTCAACACCCAACTTCATGAACACCACATCAGAGTGAATGATGCGACTGAACCGCGTGCGCTGGAGCCACCAGTGAGCGGCCAGTAGCTCATTGAGGCCCTTTGTGTTGTATGCGCTTGGTTTCAAGCTTCTAAGACCTTCCAATTTCAAGCTATGAAGGAAAAGTGAAGACACGTTTACTTTTCATATTTCATGACAGTTGGCTGAGACGGCCAAAAACATGCGCTCGTGGAAACTTTTTTCAAAATCCACTTTGGGCTTGTAAGATGTTGTAAAGTGACTTTCTGTCACAATGCACTACATGCACCTCAACACCCAACTTCATGAACACCACATCAGAGTGAATGATGCGACTGAACCGCGTGCGCTGGAGCCACCAGTGAGCGGCCAGTAGCTCATTGAGGCCCTTTGTGTTGTATGCGCTTGGTTTCAAGCTTCTAAGACCTTCCAATTTCAAGCTATGAAGGAAAAGTGAAGACACGTTTACTTTTCATATTTCATGACAGTTGGCTGAGACGGCCAAAACATGCGCTCGTGGAAACTTTTTTCAAAATCCACTTTGGGCTTGTAAGATGTTGTAAAGTGACTTTCTGTCACAATGCACTACATGCACCTCAACACCCAACTTCATGAACACCACATCAGAGTGAATGATGCGACTGAACCGCGTGCGCTGGAGCCACCAGTGAGCGGCCAGTAGCTCATTGAGGCCCTTTGTGTTGTATGCGCTTGGTTTCAAGCTTCTAAGACCTTCCAATTTCAAGCTATGAAGGAAAAGTGAAGACACGTTTACTTTTCATATTTCATGACAGTTGGCTGAGACGGCCAAAACATGCGCTCGTGGAAACTTTTTTCAAAATCCACTTTGGGCTTGTAAGATGTTGTAAAGTGACTTTCTGTCACAATGCACTACATGCACCTCAACACCCAACTTCATGAACACCACATCAGAGTGAATGATGCGACTGAACCGCGTGCGCTGGAGCCACCAGTGAGCGGCCAGTAGCTCATTGAGGCCCTTTGTGTTGTATGCGCTTGGTTTCAAGCTTCTAAGACCTTCCAATTTCAAGCTATGAAGGAAAAGTGAAGACACGTTTACTTTTCATATTTCATGACAGTTGGCTGAGACGGCCAAAACATGCGCTCGTGGAAACTTTTTTCAAAATCCACTTTGGGCTTGTAAGATGTTGTAAAGTGACTTTCTGTCACAATGCACTACATGCACCTCAACACCCAACTTCATGAACACCACATCAGAGTGAATGATGCGACTGAACCGCGTGCGCTGGAGCCACCAGTGAGCGGCCAGTAGCTCATTGAGGCCCTTTGTGTTGTATGCGCTTGGTTTCAAGCTTCTAAGACCTTCCAATTTCAAGCTATGAAGGAAAAGTGAAGACACGTTTACTTTTCATATTTCATGACAGTTGGCTGAGACGGCCAAAACATGCGCTCGTGGAAACTTTTTTCAAAATCCACTTTGGGCTTGTAAGATGTTGTAAAGTGACTTTCTGTCACAATGCACTACATGCACCTCAACACCCAACTTCATGAACACCACATCAGAGTGAATGATGCGACTGAACCGCGTGCGCTGGAGCCACCAGTGAGCGGCCAGTAGCTCATTGAGGCCCTTTGTGTTGTATGCGCTTGGTTTCAAGCTTCTAAGACCTTCCAATTTCAAGCTATGAAGGAAAAGTGAAGACACGTTTACTTTTCATATTTCATGACAGTTGGCTGAGACGGCCAAAACATGCGCTCGTGGAAACTTTTTTCAAAATCCACTTTGGGCTTGTAAGATGTTGTAAAGTGACTTTCTGTCACAATGCACTACATGCACCTCAACACCCAACTTCATGAACACCACATCAGAGTGAATGATGCGACTGAACCGCGTGCGCTGGAGCCACCAGTGAGCGGCCAGTAGCTCATTGAGGCCCTTTGTGTTGTATGCGCTTGGTTTCAAGCTTCTAAGACCTTCCAATTTCAAGCTATGAAGGAAAAGTGAAGACACGTTTACTTTTCATATTTCATGACAGTTGGCTGAGACGGCCAAAACATGCGCTCGTGGAAACTTTTTTCAAAATCCACTTTGGGCTTGTAAGATGTTGTAAAGTGACTTTCTGTCACAATGCACTACATGCACCTCAACACCCAACTTCATGAACACCACATCAGAGTGAATGATGCGACTGAACCGCGTGCGCTGGAGCCACCAGTGAGCGGCCAGTAGCTCATTGAGGCCCTTTGTGTTGTATGCGCTTGGTTTCAAGCTTCTAAGACCTTCCAATTTCAAGCTATGAAGGAAAAGTGAAGACACGTTTACTTTTCATATTTCATGACAGTTGGCTGAGACGGCCAAAACATGCGCTCGTGGAAACTTTTTTCAAAATCCACTTTGGGCTTGTAAGATGTTGTAAAGTGACTTTCTGTCACAATGCACTACATGCACCTCAACACCCAACTTCATGAACACCACATCAGAGTGAATGATGCGACTGAACCGCGTGCGCTGGAGCCACCAGTGAGCGGCCAGTAGCTCATTGAGGCCCTTTGTGTTGTATGCGCTTGGTTTCAAGCTTCTAAGACCTTCCAATTTCAAGCTATGAAGGAAAAGTGAAGACACGTTTACTTTTCATATTTCATGACAGTTGGCTGAGACGGCCAAAACATGCGCTCGTGGAAACTTTTTTCAAAATCCACTTTGGGCTTGTAAGATGTTGTAAAGTGACTTTCTGTCACAATGCACTACATGCACCTCAACACCCAACTTCATGAACACCACATCAGAGTGAATGATGCGACTGAACCGCGTGCGCTGGAGCCACCAGTGAGCGGCCAGTAGCTCATTGAGGCCCTTTGTGTTGTATGCGCTTGGTTTCAAGCTTCTAAGACCTTCCAATTTCAAGCTATGAAGGAAAAGTGAAGACACGTTTACTTTTCATATTTCATGACAGTTGGCTGAGACGGCCAAAACATGCGCTCGTGGAAACTTTTTTCAAAATCCACTTTGGGCTTGTAAGATGTTGTAAAGTGACTTTCTGTCACAATGCACTACATGCACCTCAACACCCAACTTCATGAACACCACATCAGAGTGAATGATGCGACTGAACCGCGTGCGCTGGAGCCACCAGTGAGCGGCCAGTAGCTCATTGAGGCCCTTTGTGTTGTATGCGCTTGGTTTCAAGCTTCTAAGACCTTCCAATTTCAAGCTATGAAGGAAAAGTGAAGACACGTTTACTTTTCATATTTCATGACAGTTGGCTGAGACGGCCAAAACATGCGCTCGTGGAAACTTTTTTCAAAATCCACTTTGGGCTTGTAAGATGTTGTAAAGTGACTTTCTGTCACAATGCACTACATGCACCTCAACACCCAACTTCATGAACACCACATCAGAGTGAATGATGCGACTGAACCGCGTGCGCTGGAGCCACCAGTGAGCGGCCAGTAGCTCATTGAGGCCCTTTGTGTTGTATGCGCTTGGTTTCAAGCTTCTAAGACCTTCCAATTTCAAGCTATGAAGGAAAAGTGAAGACACGTTTACTTTTCATATTTCATGACAGTTGGCTGAGACGGCCAAAACATGCGCTCGTGGAAACTTTTTTCAAAATCCACTTTGGGCTTGTAAGATGTTGTAAAGTGACTTTCTGTCACAATGCACTACATGCACCTCAACACCCAACTTCATGAACACCACATCAGAGTGAATGATGCGACTGAACCGCGTGCGCTGGAGCCACCAGTGAGCGGCCAGTAGCTCATTGAGGCCCTTTGTGTTGTATGCGCTTGGTTTCAAGCTTCTAAGACCTTCCAATTTCAAGCTATGAAGGAAAAGTGAAGACACGTTTACTTTTCATATTTCATGACAGTTGGCTGAGACGGCCAAAACATGCGCTCGTGGAAACTTTTTTCAAAATCCACTTTGGGCTTGTAAGATGTTGTAAAGTGACTTTCTGTCACAATGCACTACATGCACCTCAACACCCAACTTCATGAACACCACATCAGAGTGAATGATGCGACTGAACCGCGTGCGCTGGAGCCACCAGTGAGCGGCCAGTAGCTCATTGAGGCCCTTTGTGTTGTATGCGCTTGGTTTCAAGCTTCTAAGACCTTCCAATTTCAAGCTATGAAGGAAAAGTGAAGACACGTTTACTTTTCATATTTCATGACAGTTGGCTGAGACGGCCAAAACATGCGCTCGTGGAAACTTTTTTCAAAATCCACTTTGGGCTTGTAAGATGTTGTAAAGTGACTTTCTGTCACAATGCACTACATGCACCTCAACACCCAACTTCATGAACACCACATCAGAGTGAATGATGCGACTGAACCGCGTGCGCTGGAGCCACCAGTGAGCGGCCAGTAGCTCATTGAGGCCCTTTGTGTTGTATGCGCTTGGTTTCAAGCTTCTAAGACCTTCCAATTTCAAGCTATGAAGGAAAAGTGAAGACACGTTTACTTTTCATATTTCATGACAGTTGGCTGAGACGGCCAAAACATGCGCTCGTGGAAACTTTTTTCAAAATCCACTTTGGGCTTGTAAGATGTTGTAAAGTGACTTTCTGTCACAATGCACTACATGCACCTCAACACCCAACTTCATGAACACCACATCAGAGTGAATGATGCGACTGAACCGCGTGCGCTGGAGCCACCAGTGAGCGGCCAGTAGCTCATTGAGGCCCTTTGTGTTGTATGCGCTTGGTTTCAAGCTTCTAAGACCTTCCAATTTCAAGCTATGAAGGAAAAGTGAAGACACGTTTACTTTTCATATTTCATGACAGTTGGCTGAGACGGCCAAAACATGCGCTCGTGGAAACTTTTTTCAAAATCCACTTTGGGCTTGTAAGATGTTGTAAAGTGACTTTCTGTCACAATGCACTACATGCACCTCAACACCCAACTTCATGAACACCACATCAGAGTGAATGATGCGACTGAACCGCGTGCGCTGGAGCCACCAGTGAGCGGCCAGTAGCTCATTGAGGCCCTTTGTGTTGTATGCGCTTGGTTTCAAGCTTCTAAGACCTTCCAATTTCAAGCTATGAAGGAAAAGTGAAGACACGTTTACTTTTCATATTTCATGACAGTTGGCTGAGACGGCCAAAACATGCGCTCGTGGAAACTTTTTTCAAAATCCACTTTGGGCTTGTAAGATGTTGTAAAGTGACTTTCTGTCACAATGCACTACATGCACCTCAACACCCAACTTCATGAACACCACATCAGAGTGAATGATGCGACTGAACCGCGTGCGCTGGAGCCACCAGTGAGCGGCCAGTAGCTCATTGAGGCCCTTTGTGTTGTATGCGCTTGGTTTCAAGCTTCTAAGACCTTCCAATTTCAAGCTATGAAGGAAAAGTGAAGACACGTTTACTTTTCATATTTCATGACAGTTGGCTGAGACGGCCAAAACATGCGCTCGTGGAAACTTTTTTCAAAATCCACTTTGGGCTTGTAAGATGTTGTAAAGTGACTTTCTGTCACAATGCACTACATGCACCTCAACACCCAACTTCATGAACACCACATCAGAGTGAATGATGCGACTGAACCGCGTGCGCTGGAGCCACCAGTGAGCGGCCAGTAGCTCATTGAGGCCCTTTGTGTTGTATGCGCTTGGTTTCAAGCTTCTAAGACCTTCCAATTTCAAGCTATGAAGGAAAAGTGAAGACACGTTTACTTTTCATATTTCATGACAGTTGGCTGAGACGGCCAAAACATGCGCTCGTGGAAACTTTTTTCAAAATCCACTTTGGGCTTGTAAGATGTTGTAAAGTGACTTTCTGTCACAATGCACTACATGCACCTCAACACCCAACTTCATTAACACCACATCAGAGTGAATGATGCGACTGAACCGCGTGCGCTGGAGCCACCAGTGAGCGGCCAGTAGCTCATTGAGGCCCTTTGTGTTGTATGCGCTTGGTTTCAAGCTTCTAAGACCTTCCAATTTCAAGCTATGAAGGAAAAGTGAAGACACGTTTACTTTTCATATTTCATGACAGTTGGCTGAGACGGCCAAAACATGCGCTCGTGGAAACTTTTTTCAAAATCCACTTTGGGCTTGTAAGATGTTGTAAAGTGACTTTCTGTCACAATGCACTACATGCACCTCAACACCCAACTTCATGAACACCACATCAGAGTGAATGATGCGACTGAACCGGGTGCGCTGGAGCCACCAGTGAGCGGCCAGTAGCTCATTGAGGCCCTTTGTGTTGTATGCGCTTAGTTTCAAGCTTCTAAGACCTTCCAATTTCAAGCTATGAAGGAAAAGTGAAGACACGTTTACTTTTCATATTTCATGACAGTTGGCTGAGACGGCCAAAACATGCGCTCGTGGAAACTTTTTTCAAAATCCACTTTGGGCTTGTAAGATGTTGTAAAGTGACTTTCTGTCACAATGCACTACATGCACCTCAACACCCAACTTCATGAACACCACATCAGAGTGAATGATGCGACTGAACCGCGTGCGCTGGAGCCACCAGTGAGCGGCCAGTAGCTCATTGAGGCCCTTTGTGTTGTATGCGCTTGGTTTCAAGCTTCTAAGACCTTCCAATTTCAAGCTATGAAGGAAAAGTGAAGACACGTTTACTTTTCATATTTCATGACAGTTGGCTGAGACGGCCAAAACATGCGCTCGTGGAAACTTTTTTCAAAATCCACTTTGGGCTTGTAAGATGTTGTAAAGTGACTTTCTGTCACAATGCACTACATGCACCTCAACACCCAACTTCATGAACACCACATCAGAGTGAATGATGCGACTGAACCGCGTGCGCTGGAGCCACCAGTGAGCGGCCAGTAGCTCATTGAGGCCCTTTGTGTTGTATGCGCTTGGTTTCAAGCTTCTAAGACCTTCCAATTTCAAGCTATGAAGGAAAAGTGAAGACACGTTTACTTTTCATATTTCATGACAGTTGGCTGAGACGGCCAAAACATGCGCTCGTGGAAACTTTTTTCAAAATCCACTTTGGGCTTGTAAGATGTTGTAAAGTGACTTTCTGTCACAATGCACTACATGCACCTCAACACCCAACTTCATGAACACCACATCAGAGTGAATGATGCGACTGAACCGCGTGCGCTGGAGCCACCAGTGAGCGGCCAGTAGCTCATTGAGGCCCTTTGTGTTGTATGCGCTTGGTTTCAAGCTTCTAAGACCTTCCAATTTCAAGCTATGAAGGAAAAGTGAAGACACGTTTACTTTTCATATTTCATGACAGTTGGCTGAGAGGGCCAAAACATGCGCTCGTGGAAACTTTTTTCAAAATCCACTTTGGGCTTGTAAGATGTTGTAAAGTGACTTTCTGTCACAATGCACTACATGCACCTCAACACCCAACTTCATGAACACCACATCAGAGTGAATGATGCGACTGAACCGCGTGCGCTGGAGCCACCAGTGAGCGGCCAGTAGCTCATTGAGGCCCTTTGTGTTGTATGCGCTTGGTTTCAAGCTTCTAAGACCTTCCAATTTCAAGCTATGAAGGAAAAGTGAAGACACGTTTACTTTTCATATTTCATGACAGTTGGCTGAGAGGGCCAAAACATGCGCTCGTGGAAACTTTTTTCAAAATCCACTTTGGGCTTGTAAGATGTTGTAAAGTGACTTTCTGTCACAATGCACTACATGCACCTCAACACCCAACTTCATGAACACCACATCAGAGTGAATGATGCGACTGAACCGCGTGCGCTGGAGCCACCAGTGAGCGGCCAGTAGTAGCTCATTGAGGCCCTTTGTGTTGTATGCGCTTGGTTTCAAGCTTCTAAGACCTTCCAATTTCAAGCTATGAAGGAAAAGTGAAGACACGTTTACTTTTCATATTTCATGACAGTTGGCTGAGACGGCCAAAACATGCGCTCGTGGAAACTTTTTTCAAAATCCACTTTGGGCTTGTAAGATGTTGTAAAGTGACTTTCTGTCACAATGCACTACATGCACCTCAACACCCAACTTCATGAACACCACATCAGAGTGAATGATGCGACTGAACCGCGTGCGCTGGAGCCACCAGTGAGCGGCCAGTAGCTCATTGAGGCCCTTTGTGTTGTATGCGCTTGGTTTCAAGCTTCTAAGACCTTCAATTTCAAGCTATGAAGGAAAAGTGAAGACACGTTTACTTTTCATATTTCATGACAGTTGGCTGAGACGGCCAAAACATGCGCTCGTGGAAACTTTTTTCAAAATCCACTTTGGGCTTGTAAGATGTTGTAAAGTGACTTTCTGTCACAATGCACTACATGCACCTCACACCCAACTTCATGAACACCACATCAGAGTGAATGATGCGACTGAACCGCGTGCGCTGGAGCCACCAGTGAGCGGCCAGTAGCTCATTGAGGCCCTTTGTGTTGTATGCGCTTGGTTTCAAGCTTCTAAGACCTTCCAATTTCAAGCTATGAAGGAAAAGTGAAGACACGTTACTTTTCATATTTCATGACAGTTGGCTGAGACGGCCAAAACATGCGCTCGTGGAAACTTTTTCAAAATCCACTTTGGGCTTGTAAGATGTTGTAAAGTGACTTTCTGTCACAATGCACTACATGCACCTCAACACCCAACTTCATGAACACCACATCAGAGTGAATGATGCGACTGAACCGCGTGCGCTGGAGCCACCAGTGAGCGGCCAGTAGCTCATTGAGGCCCTTGTGTTGTATGCGCTTGGTTTCAAGCTTCTAAGACCTTCCAATTTCAAGCTATGAAGGAAAAGTGAAGACACGTTTACTTTTCATATTTCATGACAGTTGGCTGAGACGGCCAAAACATGCGCTCGTGGAAACTTTTTTCAAAATCCACTTTGGGCTTGTAAGATGTTGTAAAGTGACTTTCTGTCACAATGCACTACATGCACCTCAACACCCAACTTCATGAACACCACATCAGAGTGAATGATGCGACTGAACCGCGTGCGCTGGAGCACCAGTGAGCGGCCAGTAGCTCATTGAGGCCCTTTGTGTTGTATGCGCTTGGTTTCAAGCTTCTAAGACCTTCCAATTTCAAGCTATGAAGGAAAAGTGAAGACACGTTTACTTTTCATATTTCATGACAGTTGGCTGAGACGGCCAAAACATGCGCTCGTGGAAACTTTTTTCAAAATCCACTTTGGCTTGTAAGATGTTGTAAAGTGACTTTCTGTCACAATGCACTACATGCACCTCAACACCCAACTTCATGAACACCACATCAGAGTGAATGATGCGACTGAACCGCGTGCGCTGGAGCCACCAGTGAGCGGCCAGTAGCTCATTGAGGCCCTTTGTGTTGTATGCGCTTGGTTTCAAGCTTCTAAGACCTTCCAATTTCAAGCTATGAAGGAAAAGTGAAGACACGTTTACTTTTCATATTTCATGACAGTTGGCTGAGACGGCCAAAAACATGCGCTCGTGGAAACTTTTTCAAAATCCACTTTGGGCTTGTAAGATGTTGTAAAGTGACTTTCTGTCACAATGCACTACATGCACCTCAACACCCAACTTCATGAACACCACATCAGAGTGAATGATGCGACTGAACCGCGTGCGCTGGAGCCACCAGTGAGCGGCCAGTAGCTCATTGAGGCCCTTTGTGTTGTATGCGCTTGGTTTCAAGCTTCTAAGACCTTCAATTTCAAGCTATGAAGGAAAAGTGAAGACACGTTTACTTTTCATATTTCATGACAGTTGGCTGAGACGGCCAAAACATGCGCTCGTGGAAACTTTTTTCAAAATCCACTTTGGGCTTGTAAGATGTTGTAAAGTGACTTTCTGTCACAATGCACTACATGCACCTCAACACCCAACTTCATGAACACCACATCAGAGTGAATGATGCGACTGAACCGCGTGCGCTGGAGCCACCAGTGAGCGGCCAGTAGCTCATTGAGGCCCTTTGTGTTGTATGCGCTTGGTTTCAAGCTTCTAAGACCTTCCAATTTCAAGCTATGAAGGAAAGTGAAGACACGTTTACTTTTCATATTTCATGACAGTTGGCTGAGACGCCAAAACATGCGCTCGTGGAAACTTTTTTCAAAATCCACTTTGGGCTTGTAAGATGTTGTAAAGTGACTTTCTGTCACAATGCACTACATGCACCTCAACACCCAACTTCATGAACACCACATCAGAGTGAATGATGCGACTGAACCGCGTGCGCTGGAGCCACCAGTGAGCGGCCAGTAGCTCATTGAGGCCCTTTGTGTTGTATGCGCTTGGTTTCAAGCTTCTAAGACCTTCCAATTTCAAGCTATGAAGGAAAAGTGAAGACACGTTTACTTTTCATATTTCATGACAGTTGGCTGAGACGGCCAAAACATGCGCTCGTGGAAACTTTTTCAAAATCCACTTTGGGCTTGTAAGATGTTGTAAAGTGACTTTCTGTCACAATGCACTACATGCACCTCAACACCCAACTTCATGAACACCACATCAGAGTGAATGATGCGACTGAACCGCGTGCGCTGGAGCCACCAGTGAGCGGCCAGTAGCTCATTGAGGCCCTTTGTGTTGTATGCGCTTGGTTTCAAGCTTCTAAGACCTTCCAATTTCAAGCTATGAAGGAAAAGTGAAGACACGTTTACTTTTCATATTTCATGACAGTTGGCTGAGACGGCCAAAACATGCGCTCGTGGAAACTTTTTTCAAAATCCACTTTGGGCTTGTAAGATGTTGTAAAGTGACTTTCTGTCACAATGCACTACATGCACCTCAACACCCAACTTCATGAACACCACATCAGAGTGAATGATGCGACTGAACCGCGTGCGCTGGAGCCACCAGTGAGCGGCCAGTAGCTCATTGAGGCCCTTTGTGTTGTATGCGCTTGGTTTCAAGCTTCTAAGACCTTCCAATTTCAAGCTATGAAGGAAAAGTGAAGACACGTTTACTTTTCATATTTCATGACAGTTGGCTGAGACGGCCAAAACATGCGCTCGTGGAAACTTTTTTCAAAATCCACTTTGGGCTTGTAAGATGTTGTAAAGTGACTTTCTGTCACAATGCACTACATGCACCTCAACACCCAACTTCATGAACACCACATCAGAGTGAATGATGCGACTGAACCGCGTGCGCTGGAGCCACCAGTGAGCGGCCAGTAGCTCATTGAGGCCCTTTGTGTTGTATGCGCTTGGTTTCAAGCTTCTAAGACCTTCCAATTTCAAGCTATGAAGGAAAAGTGAAGACACGTTTACTTTTCATATTTCATGACAGTTGGCTGAGACGGCCAAAACATGCGCTCGTGGAAACTTTTTTCAAAATCCACTTTGGGCTTGTAAGATGTTGTAAAGTGACTTTCTGTCACAATGCACTACATGCACCTCAACACCCAACTTCATGAACACCACATCAGAGTGAATGATGCGACTGAACCGCGTGCGCTGGAGCCACCAGTGAGCGGCCAGTAGCTCATTGAGGCCCTTTGTGTTGTATGCGCTTGGTTTCAAGCTTCTAAGACCTTCCAATTTCAAGCTATGAAGGAAAAGTGAAGACACGTTTACTTTTCATATTTCATGACAGTTGGCTGAGACGGCCAAAACATGCGCTCGTGGAAACTTTTTTCAAAATCCACTTTGGGCTTGTAAGATGTTGTAAAGTGACTTTCTGTCACAATGCACTACATGCACCTCAACACCCAACTTCATGAACACCACATCAGAGTGAATGATGCGACTGAACCGCGTGCGCTGGAGCCACCAGTGAGCGGCCAGTAGCTCATTGAGGCCCTTTGTGTTGTATGCGCTTGGTTTCAAGCTTCTAAGACCTTCCAATTTCAAGCTATGAAGGAAAAGTGAAGACACGTTTACTTTTCATATTTCATGACAGTTGGCTGAGACGGCCAAAACATGCGCTCGTGGAAACTTTTTTCAAAATCCACTTTGGGCTTGTAAGATGTTGTAAAGTGACTTTCTGTCACAATGCACTACATGCACCTCAACACCCAACTTCATGAACACCACATCAGAGTGAATGATGCGACTGAACCGCGTGCGCTGGAGCCACCAGTGAGCGGCCAGTAGCTCATTGAGGCCCTTTGTGTTGTATGCGCTTGGTTTCAAGCTTCTAAGACCTTCCAATTTCAAGCTATGAAGGAAAAGTGAAGACACGTTTACTTTTCATATTTCATGACAGTTGGCTGAGACGGCCAAAACATGCGCTCGTGGAAACTTTTTTCAAAATCCACTTTGGGCTTGTAAGATGTTGTAAAGTGACTTTCTGTCACAATGCACTACATGCACCTCAACACCCAACTTCATGAACACCACATCAGAGTGAATGATGCGACTGAACCGCGTGCGCTGGAGCCACCAGTGAGCGGCCAGTAGCTCATTGAGGCCCTTTGTGTTGTATGCGCTTGGTTTCAAGCTTCTAAGACCTTCCAATTTCAAGCTATGAAGGAAAAGTGAAGACACGTTTACTTTTCATATTTCATGACAGTTGGCTGAGACGGCCAAAACATGCGCTCGTGGAAACTTTTTTCAAAATCCACTTTGGGCTTGTAAGATGTTGTAAAGTGACTTTCTGTCACAATGCACTACATGCACCTCAACACCCAACTTCATGAACACCACATCAGAGTGAATGATGCGACTGAACCGCGTGCGCTGGAGCCACCAGTGAGCGGCCAGTAGCTCATTGAGGCCCTTTGTGTTGTATGCGCTTGGTTTCAAGCTTCTAAGACCTTCCAATTTCAAGCTATGAAGGAAAAGTGAAGACACGTTTACTTTTCATATTTCATGACAGTTGGCTGAGACGGCCAAAACATGCGCTCGTGGAAACTTTTTTCAAAATCCACTTTGGGCTTGTAAGATGTTGTAAAGTGACTTTCTGTCACAATGCACTACATGCACCTCAACACCCAACTTCATGAACACCACATCAGAGTGAATGATGCGACTGAACCGCGTGCGCTGGAGCCACCAGTGAGCGGCCAGTAGCTCATTGAGGCCCTTTGTGTTGTATGCGCTTGGTTTCAAGCTTCTAAGACCTTCCAATTTCAAGCTATGAAGGAAAAGTGAAGACACGTTTACTTTTCATATTTCATGACAGTTGGCTGAGACGGCCAAAACATGCGCTCGTGGAAACTTTTTTCAAAATCCACTTTGGGCTTGTAAGATGTTGTAAAGTGACTTTCTGTCACAATGCACTACATGCACCTCAACACCCAACTTCATGAACACCACATCAGAGTGAATGATGCGACTGAACCGCGTGCGCTGGAGCCACCAGTGAGCGGCCAGTAGCTCATTGAGGCCCTTTGTGTTGTATGCGCTTGGTTTCAAGCTTCTAAGACCTTCCAATTTCAAGCTATGAAGGAAAAGTGAAGACACGTTTACTTTTCATATTTCATGACAGTTGGCTGAGACGGCCAAAACATGCGCTCGTGGAAACTTTTTTCAAAATCCACTTTGGGCTTGTAAGATGTTGTAAAGTGACTTTCTGTCACAATGCACTACATGCACCTCAACACCCAACTTCATGAACACCACATCAGAGTGAATGATGCGACTGAACCGCGTGCGCTGGAGCCACCAGTGAGCGGCCAGTAGCTCATTGAGGCCCTTTGTGTTGTATGCGCTTGGTTTCAAGCTTCTAAGACCTTCCAATTTCAAGCTATGAAGGAAAAGTGAAGACACGTTTACTTTTCATATTTCATGACAGTTGGCTGAGACGGCCAAAACATGCGCTCGTGGAAACTTTTTTCAAAATCCACTTTGGGCTTGTAAGATGTTGTAAAGTGACTTTCTGTCACAATGCACTACATGCACCTCAACACCCAACTTCATGAACACCACATCAGAGTGAATGATGCGACTGAACCGCGTGCGCTGGAGCCACCAGTGAGCGGCCAGTAGCTCATTGAGGCCCTTTGTGTTGTATGCGCTTGGTTTCAAGCTTCTAAGACCTTCCAATTTCAAGCTATGAAGGAAAAGTGAAGACACGTTTACTTTTCATATTTCATGACAGTTGGCTGAGACGGCCAAAACATGCGCTCGTGGAAACTTTTTTCAAAATCCACTTTGGGCTTGTAAGATGTTGTAAAGTGACTTTCTGTCACAATGCACTACATGCACCTCAACACCCAACTTCATGAACACCACATCAGAGTGAATGATGCGACTGAACCGCGTGCGCTGGAGCCACCAGTGAGCGGCCAGTAGCTCATTGAGGCCCTTTGTGTTGTATGCGCTTGGTTTCAAGCTTCTAAGACCTTCCAATTTCAAGCTATGAAGGAAAAGTGAAGACACGTTTACTTTTCATATTTCATGACAGTTGGCTGAGAGGGCCAAAACATGCGCTCGTGGAAACTTTTTTCAAAATCCACTTTGGGCTTGTAAGATGTTGTAAAGTGACTTTCTGTCACAATGCACTACATGCACCTCAACACCCAACTTCATTAACACCACATCAGAGTGAATGATGCGACTGAACCGCGTGCGCTGGAGCCACCAGTGAGCGGCCAGTAGCTCATTGAGGCCCTTTGTGTTGTATGCGCTTGGTTTCAAGCTTCTAAGACCTTCCAATTTCAAGCTATGAAGGAAAAGTGAAGACACGTTTACTTTTCATATTTCATGACAGTTGGCTGAGACGGCCAAAACATGCGCTCGTGGAAACTTTTTTCAAAATCCACTTTGGGCTTGTAAGATGTTGTAAAGTGACTTTCTGTCACAATGCACTACATGCACCTCAACACCCAACTTCATGAACACCACATCAGAGTGAATGATGCGACTGAACCGCGTGCGCTGGAGCCACCAGTGAGCGGCCAGTAGCTCATTGAGGCCCTTTGTGTTGTATGCGCTTGGTTTCAAGCTTCTAAGACCTTCCAATTTCAAGCTATGAAGGAAAAGTGAAGACACGTTTACTTTTCATATTTCATGACAGTTGGCTGAGACGGCCAAAACATGCGCTCGTGGAAACTTTTTTCAAAATCCACTTTGGGCTTGTAAGATGTTGTAAAGTGACTTTCTGTCACAATGCACTACATGCACCTCAACACCCAACTTCATGAACACCACATCAGAGTGAATGATGCGACTGAACCGCGTGCGCTGGAGCCACCAGTGAGCGGCCAGTAGCTCATTGAGGCCCTTTGTGTTGTATGCGCTTGGTTTCAAGCTTCTAAGACCTTCCAATTTCAAGCTATGAAGGAAAAGTGAAGACACGTTTACTTTTCATATTTCATGACAGTTGGCTGAGACGGCCAAAACATGCGCTCGTGGAAACTTTTTTCAAAATCCACTTTGGGCTTGTAAGATGTTGTAAAGTGACTTTCTGTCACAATGCACTACATGCACCTCAACACCCAACTTCATGAACACCACATCAGAGTGAATGATGCGACTGAACCGCGTGCGCTGGAGCCACCAGTGAGCGGCCAGTAGCTCATTGAGGCCCTTTGTGTTGTATGCGCTTGGTTTCAAGCTTCTAAGACCTTCCAATTTCAAGCTATGAAGGAAAAGTGAAGACACGTTTACTTTTCATATTTCATGACAGTTGGCTGAGACGGCCAAGACGGCCAAAACATGCGCTCGTGGAAACTTTTTTCAAAATCCACTTTGGGCTTGTAAGATGTTGTAAAGTGACTTTCTGTCACAATGCACTACATGCACCTCAACACCCAACTTCATGAACACCACATCAGAGTGAATGATGCGACTGAACCGCGTGCGCTGGAGCCACCAGTGAGCGGCCAGTAGCTCATTGAGGCCCTTTGTGTTGTATGCGCTTGGTTTCAAGCTTCTAAGACCTTCCAATTTCAAGCTATGAAGGAAAAGTGAAGACACGTTTACTTTTCATATTTCATGACAGTTGGCTGAGACGGCCAAAACATGCGCTCGTGGAAACTTTTTTCAAAATCCACTTTGGGCTTGTAAGATGTTGTAAAGTGACTTTCTGTCACAATGCACTACATGCACCTCAACACCCAACTTCATGAACACCACATCAGAGTGAATGATGCGACTGAACCGCGTGCGCTGGAGCCACCAGTGAGCGGCCAGTAGCTCATTGAGGCCCTTTGTGTTGTATGCGCTTGGTTTCAAGCTTCTAAGACCTTCCAATTTCAAGCTATGAAGGAAAAGTGAAGACACGTTTACTTTTCATATTTCATGACAGTTGGCTGAGACGGCCAAAACATGCGCTCGTGGAAACTTTTTTCAAAATCCACTTTGGGCTTGTAAGATGTTGTAAAGTGACTTTCTGTCACAATGCACTACATGCACCTCAACACCCAACTTCATGAACACCACATCAGAGTGAATGATGCGACTGAACCGCGTGCGCTGGAGCCACCAGTGAGCGGCCAGTAGCTCATTGAGGCCCTTTGTGTTGTATGCGCTTGGTTTCAAGCTTCTAAGACCTTCCAATTTCAAGCTATGAAGGAAAAGTGAAGACACGTTTACTTTTCATATTTCATGACAGTTGGCTGAGACGGCCAAAACATGCGCTCGTGGAAACTTTTTTCAAAATCCACTTTGGGCTTGTAAGATGTTGTAAAGTGACTTTCTGTCACAATGCACTACATGCACCTCAACACCCAACTTCATGAACACCACATCAGAGTGAATGATGCGACTGAACCGCGTGCGCTGGAGCCACCAGTGAGCGGCCAGTAGCTCATTGAGGCCCTTTGTGTTGTATGCGCTTGGTTTCAAGCTTCTAAGACCTTCCAATTTCAAGCTATGAAGGAAAAGTGAAGACACGTTTACTTTTCATATTTCATGACAGTTGGCTGAGACGGCCAAAACATGCGCTCGTGGAAACTTTTTTCAAAATCCACTTTGGGCTTGTAAGATGTTGTAAAGTGACTTTCTGTCACAATGCACTACATGCACCTCAACACCCAACTTCATGAACACCACATCAGAGTGAATGATGCGACTGAACCGCGTGCGCTGGAGCCACCAGTGAGCGGCCAGTAGCTCATTGAGGCCCTTTGTGTTGTATGCGCTTGGTTTCAAGCTTCTAAGACCTTCCAATTTCAAGCTATGAAGGAAAAGTGAAGACACGTTTACTTTTCATATTTCATGACAGTTGGCTGAGACGGCCAAAACATGCGCTCGTGGAAACTTTTTTCAAAATCCACTTTGGGCTTGTAAGATGTTGTAAAGTGACTTTCTGTCACAATGCACTACATGCACCTCAACACCCAACTTCATGAACACCACATCAGAGTGAATGATGCGACTGAACCGCGTGCGCTGGAGCCACCAGTGAGCGGCCAGTAGCTCATTGAGGCCCTTTGTGTTGTATGCGCTTGGTTTCAAGCTTCTAAGACCTTCCAATTTCAAGCTATGAAGGAAAAGTGAAGACACGTTTACTTTTCATATTTCATGACAGTTGGCTGAGACGGCCAAAACATGCGCTCGTGGAAACTTTTTTCAAAATCCACTTTGGGCTTGTAAGATGTTGTAAAGTGACTTTCTGTCACAATGCACTACATGCACCTCAACACCCAACTTCATGAACACCACATCAGAGTGAATGATGCGACTGAACCGCGTGCGCTGGAGCCACCAGTGAGCGGCCAGTAGCTCATTGAGGCCCTTTGTGTTGTATGCGCTTGGTTTCAAGCTTCTAAGACCTTCCAATTTCAAGCTATGAAGGAAAAGTGAAGACACGTTTACTTTTCATATTTCATGACAGTTGGCTGAGACGGCCAAAACATGCGCTCGTGGAAACTTTTTTCAAAATCCACTTTGGGCTTGTAAGATGTTGTAAAGTGACTTTCTGTCACAATGCACTACATGCACCTCAACACCCAACTTCATGAACACCACATCAGAGTGAATGATGCGACTGAACCGCGTGCGCTGGAGCCACCAGTGAGCGGCCAGTAGCTCATTGAGGCCCTTTGTGTTGTATGCGCTTGGTTTCAAGCTTCTAAGACCTTCCAATTTCAAGCTATGAAGGAAAAGTGAAGACACGTTTACTTTTCATATTTCATGACAGTTGGCTGAGACGGCCAAAACATGCGCTCGTGGAAACTTTTTTCAAAATCCACTTTGGGCTTGTAAGATGTTGTAAAGTGACTTTCTGTCACAATGCACTACATGCACCTCAACACCCAACTTCATGAACACCACATCAGAGTGAATGATGCGACTGAACCGCGTGCGCTGGAGCCACCAGTGAGCGGCCAGTAGCTCATTGAGGCCCTTTGTGTTGTATGCGCTTGGTTTCAAGCTTCTAAGACCTTCCAATTTCAAGCTATGAAGGAAAAGTGAAGACACGTTTACTTTTCATATTTCATGACAGTTGGCTGAGACGGCCAAAACATGCGCTCGTGGAAACTTTTTTCAAAATCCACTTTGGGCTTGTAAGATGTTGTAAAGTGACTTTCTGTCACAATGCACTACATGCACCTCAACACCCAACTTCATGAACACCACATCAGAGTGAATGATGCGACTGAACCGCGTGCGCTGGAGCCACCAGTGAGCGGCCAGTAGCTCATTGAGGCCCTTTGTGTTGTATGCGCTTGGTTTCAAGCTTCTAAGACCTTCCAATTTCAAGCTATGAAGGAAAAGTGAAGACACGTTTACTTTTCATATTTCATGACAGTTGGCTGAGACGGCCAAAACATGCGCTCGTGGAAACTTTTTTCAAAATCCACTTTGGGCTTGTAAGATGTTGTAAAGTGACTTTCTGTCACAATGCACTACATGCACCTCAACACCCAACTTCATGAACACCACATCAGAGTGAATGATGCGACTGAACCGCGTGCGCTGGAGCCACCAGTGAGCGGCCAGTAGCTCATTGAGGCCCTTTGTGTTGTATGCGCTTGGTTTCAAGCTTCTAAGACCTTCCAATTTCAAGCTATGAAGGAAAAGTGAAGACACGTTTACTTTTCATATTTCATGACAGTTGGCTGAGACGGCCAAAACATGCGCTCGTGGAAACTTTTTTCAAAATCCACTTTGGGCTTGTAAGATGTTGTAAAGTGACTTTCTGTCACAATGCACTACATGCACCTCAACACCCAACTTCATGAACACCACATCAGAGTGAATGATGCGACTGAACCGCGTGCGCTGGAGCCACCAGTGAGCGGCCAGTAGCTCATTGAGGCCCTTTGTGTTGTATGCGCTTGGTTTCAAGCTTCTAAGACCTTCCAATTTCAAGCTATGAAGGAAAAGTGAAGACACGTTTACTTTTCATATTTCATGACAGTTGGCTGAGACGGCCAAAACATGCGCTCGTGGAAACTTTTTTCAAAATCCACTTTGGGCTTGTAAGATGTTGTAAAGTGACTTTCTGTCACAATGCACTACATGCACCTCAACACCCAACTTCATGAACACCAGATCAGAGTGAATGATGCGACTGAACCGCGTGCGCTGGAGCCACCAGTGAGCGGCCAGTAGCTCATTGAGGCCCTTTGTGTTGTATGCGCTTGGTTTCAAGCTTCTAAGACCTTCCAATTTCAAGCTATGAAGGAAAAGTGAAGACACGTTTACTTTTCATATTTCATGACAGTTGGCTGAGACGGCCAAAACATGCGCTCGTGGAAACTTTTTTCAAAATCCACTTTGGGCTTGTAAGATGTTGTAAAGTGACTTTCTGTCACAATGCACTACATGCACCTCAACACCCAACTTCATGAACACCACATCAGAGTGAGTGATGCGACTGAACCGCGTGCGCTGGAGCCACCAGTGAGCGGCCAGTAGCTCATTGAGGCCCTTTGTGTTGTATGCGCTTGGTTTCAAGCTTCTAAGACCTTCCAATTTCAAGCTATGAAGGAAAAGTGAAGACACGTTTACTTTTCATATTTCATGACAGTTGGCTGAGACGGCCAAAACATGCGCTCGTGGAAACTTTTTTCAAAATCCACTTTGGGCTTGTAAGATGTTGTAAAGTGACTTTCTGTCACAATGCACTACATGCACCTCAACACCCAACTTCATGAACACCACATCAGAGTGAGTGATGCGACTGAACCGCGTGCGCTGGACGCACCAGTGAGCGGCCAGTAGCTCATTGAGGCCCTTTGTGTTGTATGCGCTTGGTTTCAAGCTTCTAAGACCTTCCAATTTCAAGCTATGAAGGAAAAGTGAAGACACGTTTACTTTTCATATTTCATGACAGTTGGCTGAGACGGCCAAAACATGCGCTCGTGGAAACTTTTTTCAAAATCCACTTTGGGCTTGTAAGATGTTGTAAAGTGACTTTCTGTCACAATGCACTACATGCACCTCAACACCCAACTTCATGAACACCACATCAGAGTGAGTGATGCGACTGAACCGCGTGCGCTGGAGCCACCAGTGAGCGGCCAGTAGCTCATTGAGGCCCTTTGTGTTGTATGCGCTTGGTTTCAAGCTTCTAAGACCTTCCAATTTCAAGCTATGAAGGAAAAGTGAAGACACGTTTACTTTTCATATTTCATGACAGTTGGCTGAGACGGCCAAAACATGCGCTCGTGGAAACTTTTTTCAAAATCCACTTTGGGCTTGTAAGATGTTGTAAAGTGACTTTCTGTCACAATGCACTACATGCACCTCAACACCCAACTTCATGAACACCACATCAGAGTGAATGATGCGACTGAACCGCGTGCGCTGGAGCCACCAGTGAGCGGCCAGTAGCTCATTGAGGCCCTTTGTGTTGTATGCGCTTGGTTTCAAGCTTCTAAGACCTTCCAATTTCAAGCTATGAAGGAAAAGTGAAGACACGTTTACTTTTCATATTTCATGACAGTTGGCTGAGACGGCCAAAACATGCGCTCGTGGAAACTTTTTTCAAAATCCACTTTGGGCTTGTAAGATGTTGTAAAGTGACTTTCTGTCACAATGCACTACATGCACCTCAACACCCAACTTCATGAACACCACATCAGAGTGAATGATGCGACTGAACCGCGTGCGCTGGAGCCACCAGTGAGCGGCCAGTAGCTCATTGAGGCCCTTTGTGTTGTATGCGCTTGGTTTCAAGCTTCTAAGACCTTCCAATTTCAAGCTATGAAGGAAAAGTGAAGACACGTTTACTTTTCATATTTCATGACAGTTGGCTGAGACGGCCAAAACATGCGCTCGTGGAAACTTTTTTCAAAATCCACTTTGGGCTTGTAAGATGTTGTAAAGTGACTTTCTGTCACAATGCACTACATGCACCTCAACACCCAACTTCATGAACACCACATCAGAGTGAGTGATGCGACTGAACCGCGTGCGCTGGAGCCACCAGTGAGCGGCCAGTAGCTCATTGAGGCCCTTTGTGTTGTATGCGCTTGGTTTCAAGCTTCTAAGACCTTCCAATTTCAAGCTATGAAGGAAAAGTGAAGACACGTTTACTTTTCATATTTCATGACAGTTGGCTGAGACGGCCAAAACATGCGCTCGTGGAAACTTTTTTCAAAATCCACTTTGGGCTTGTAAGATGTTGTAAAGTGACTTTCTGTCACAATGCACTACATGCACCTCAACACCCAACTTCATGAACACCACATCAGAGTGAATGATGCGACTGAACCGCGTGCGCTGGAGCCACCAGTGAGCGGCCAGTAGCTCATTGAGGCCCTTTGTGTTGTATGCGCTTGGTTTCAAGCTTCTAAGACCTTCCAATTTCAAGCTATGAAGGAAAAGTGAAGACACGTTTACTTTTCATATTTCATGACAGTTGGCTGAGACGGCCAAAACATGCGCTCGTGGAAACTTTTTTCAAAATCCACTTTGGGCTTGTAAGATGTTGTAAAGTGACTTTCTGTCACAATGCACTACATGCACCTCAACACCCAACTTCATGAACACCACATCAGAGTGAATGATGCGACTGAACCGCGTGCGCTGGAGCCACCAGTGAGCGGCCAGTAGCTCATTGAGGCCCTTTGTGTTGTATGCGCTTGGTTTCAAGCTTCTAAGACCTTCCAATTTCAAGCTATGAAGGAAAAGTGAAGACACGTTTACTTTTCATATTTCATGACAGTTGGCTGAGACGGCCAAAACATGCGCTCGTGGAAACTTTTTTCAAAATCCACTTTGGGCTTGTAAGATGTTGTAAAGTGACTTTCTGTCACAATGCACTACATGCACCTCAACACCCAACTTCATGAACACCACATCAGAGTGAATGATGCGACTGAACCGCGTGCGCTGGAGCCACCAGTGAGCGGCCAGTAGCTCATTGAGGCCCTTTGTGTTGTATGCGCTTGGTTTCAAGCTTCTAAGACCTTCCAATTTCAAGCTATGAAGGAAAAGTGAAGACACGTTTACTTTTCATATTTCATGACAGTTGGCTGAGACGGCCAAAACATGCGCTCGTGGAAACTTTTTTCAAAATCCACTTTGGGCTTGTAAGATGTTGTAAAGTGACTTTCTGTCACAATGCACTACATGCACCTCAACACCCAACTTCATGAACACCACATCAGAGTGAATGATGCGACTGAACCGCGTGCGCTGGAGCCACCAGTGAGCGGCCAGTAGCTCATTGAGGCCCTTTGTGTTGTATGCGCTTGGTTTCAAGCTTCTAAGACCTTCCAATTTCAAGCTATGAAGGAAAAGTGAAGACACGTTTACTTTTCATATTTCATGACAGTTGGCTGAGACGGCCAAAACATGCGCTCGTGGAAACTTTTTTCAAAATCCACTTTGGGCTTGTAAGATGTTGTAAAGTGACTTTCTGTCACAATGCACTACATGCACCTCAACACCCAACTTCATGAACACCACATCAGAGTGAATGATGCGACTGAACCGCGTGCGCTGGAGCCACCAGTGAGCGGCCAGTAGCTCATTGAGGCCCTTTGTGTTGTATGCGCTTGGTTTCAAGCTTCTAAGACCTTCCAATTTCAAGCTATGAAGGAAAAGTGAAGACACGTTTACTTTTCATATTTCATGACAGTTGGCTGAGACGGCCAAAACATGCGCTCGTGGAAACTTTTTTCAAAATCCACTTTGGGCTTGTAAGATGTTGTAAAGTGACTTTCTGTCACAATGCACTACATGCACCTCAACACCCAACTTCATGAACACCACATCAGAGTGAATGATGCGACTGAACCGCGTGCGCTGGAGCCACCAGTGAGCGGCCAGTAGCTCATTGAGGCCCTTTGTGTTGTATGCGCTTGGTTTCAAGCTTCTAAGACCTTCCAATTTCAAGCTATGAAGGAAAAGTGAAGACACGTTTACTTTTCATATTTCATGACAGTTGGCTGAGACGGCCAAAACATGCGCTCGTGGAAACTTTTTTCAAAATCCACTTTGGGCTTGTAAGATGTTGTAAAGTGACTTTCTGTCACAATGCACTACATGCACCTCAACACCCAACTTCATGAACACCACATCAGAGTGAATGATGCGACTGAACCGCGTGCGCTGGAGCCACCAGTGAGCGGCCAGTAGCTCATTGAGGCCCTTTGTGTTGTATGCGCTTGGTTTCAAGCTTCTAAGACCTTCCAATTTCAAGCTATGAAGGAAAAGTGAAGACACGTTTACTTTTCATATTTCATGACAGTTGGCTGAGACGGCCAAAACATGCGCTCGTGGAAACTTTTTTCAAAATCCACTTTGGGCTTGTAAGATGTTGTAAAGTGACTTTCTGTCACAATGCACTACATGCACCTCAACACCCAACTTCATGAACACCACATCAGAGTGAATGATGCGACTGAACCGCGTGCGCTGGAGCCACCAGTGAGCGGCCAGTAGCTCATTGAGGCCCTTTGTGTTGTATGCGCTTGGTTTCAAGCTTCTAAGACCTTCCAATTTCAAGCTATGAAGGAAAAGTGAAGACACGTTTACTTTTCATATTTCATGACAGTTGGCTGAGACGGCCAAAACATGCGCTCGTGGAAACTTTTTTCAAAATCCACTTTGGGCTTGTAAGATGTTGTAAAGTGACTTTCTGTCACAATGCACTACATGCACCTCAACACCCAACTTCATGAACACCACATCAGAGTGAGTGATGCGACTGAACCGCGTGCGCTGGAGCCACCAGTGAGCGGCCAGTAGCTCATTGAGGCCCTTTGTGTTGTATGCGCTTGGTTTCAAGCTTCTAAGACCTTCCAATTTCAAGCTATGAAGGAAAAGTGAAGACACGTTTACTTTTCATATTTCATGACAGTTGGCTGAGACGGCCAAAACATGCGCTCGTGGAAACTTTTTTCAAAATCCACTTTGGGCTTGTAAGATGTTGTAAAGTGACTTTCTGTCACAATGCACTACATGCACCTCAACACCCAACTTCATGAACACCACATCAGAGTGAATGATGCGACTGAACCGCGTGCGCTGGAGCCACCAGTGAGCGGCCAGTAGCTCATTGAGGCCCTTTGTGTTGTATGCGCTTGGTTTCAAGCTTCTAAGACCTTCCAATTTCAAGCTATGAAGGAAAAGTGAAGACACGTTTACTTTTCATATTTCATGACAGTTGGCTGAGACGGCCAAAACATGCGCTCGTGGAAACTTTTTTCAAAATCCACTTTGGGCTTGTAAGATGTTGTAAAGTGACTTTCTGTCACAATGCACTACATGCACCTCAACACCCAACTTCATGAACACCACATCAGAGTGAATGATGCGACTGAACCGCGTGCGCTGGAGCCACCAGTGAGCGGCCAGTAGCTCATTGAGGCCCTTTGTGTTGTATGCGCTTGGTTTCAAGCTTCTAAGACCTTCCAATTTCAAGCTATGAAGGAAAAGTGAAGACACGTTTACTTTTCATATTTCATGACAGTTGGCTGAGACGGCCAAAACATGCGCTCGTGGAAACTTTTTTCAAAATCCACTTTGGGCTTGTAAGATGTTGTAAAGTGACTTTCTGTCACAATGCACTACATGCACCTCAACACCCAACTTCATGAACACCAGATCAGAGTGAATGATGCGACTGAACCGCGTGCGCTGGAGCCACCAGTGAGCGGCCAGTAGCTCATTGAGGCCCTTTGTGTTGTATGCGCTTGGTTTCAAGCTTCTAAGACCTTCCAATTTCAAGCTATGAAGGAAAAGTGAAGACACGTTTACTTTTCATATTTCATGACAGTTGGCTGAGACGGCCAAAACATGCGCTCGTGGAAACTTTTTTCAAAATCCACTTTGGGCTTGTAAGATGTTGTAAAGTGACTTTCTGTCACAATGCACTACATGCACCTCAACACCCAACTTCATGAACACCACATCAGAGTGAGTGATGCGACTGAACCGCGTGCGCTGGAGCCACCAGTGAGCGGCCAGTAGCTCATTGAGGCCCTTTGTGTTGTATGCGCTTGGTTTCAAGCTTCTAAGACCTTCCAATTTCAAGCTATGAAGGAAAAGTGAAGACACGTTTACTTTTCATATTTCATGACAGTTGGCTGAGACGGCCAAAACATGCGCTCGTGGAAACTTTTTTCAAAATCCACTTTGGGCTTGTAAGATGTTGTAAAGTGACTTTCTGTCACAATGCACTACATGCACCTCAACACCCAACTTCATGAACACCACATCAGAGTGAGTGATGCGACTGAACCGCGTGCGCTGGAGCCACCAGTGAGCGGCCAGTAGCTCATTGAGGCCCTTTGTGTTGTATGCGCTTGGTTTCAAGCTTCTAAGACCTTCCAATTTCAAGCTATGAAGGAAAAGTGAAGACACGTTTACTTTTCATATTTCATGACAGTTGGCTGAGACGGCCAAAACATGCGCTCGTGGAAACTTTTTTCAAAATCCACTTTGGGCTTGTAAGATGTTGTAAAGTGACTTTCTGTCACAATGCACTACATGCACCTCAACACCCAACTTCATGAACACCACATCAGAGTGAATGATGCGACTGAACCGCGTGCGCTGGAGCCACCAGTGAGCGGCCAGTAGCTCATTGAGGCCCTTTGTGTTGTATGCGCTTGGTTTCAAGCTTCTAAGACCTTCCAATTTCAAGCTATGAAGGAAAAGTGAAGACACGTTTACTTTTCATATTTCATGACAGTTGGCTGAGACGGCCAAAACATGCGCTCGTGGAAACTTTTTTCAAAATCCACTTTGGGCTTGTAAGATGTTGTAAAGTGACTTTCTGTCACAATGCACTACATGCACCTCAACACCCAACTTCATGAACACCAGATCAGAGTGAATGATGCGACTGAACCGCGTGCGCTGGAGCCACCAGTGAGCGGCCAGTAGCTCATTGAGGCCCTTTGTGTTGTATGCGCTTGGTTTCAAGCTTCTAAGACCTTCCAATTTCAAGCTATGAAGGAAAAGTGAAGACACGTTTACTTTTCATATTTCATGACAGTTGGCTGAGACGGCCAAAACATGCGCTCGTGGAAACTTTTTTCAAAATCCACTTTGGGCTTGTAAGATGTTGTAAAGTGACTTTCTGTCACAATGCACTACATGCACCTCAACACCCAACTTCATGAACACCACATCAGAGTGAATGATGCGACTGAACCGCGTGCGCTGGAGCCACCAGTGAGCGGCCAGTAGCTCATTGAGGCCCTTTGTGTTGTATGCGCTTGGTTTCAAGCTTCTAAGACCTTCCAATTTCAAGCTATGAAGGAAAAGTGAAGACACGTTTACTTTTCATATTTCATGACAGTTGGCTGAGACGGCCAAAACATGCGCTCGTGGAAACTTTTTTCAAAATCCACTTTGGGCTTGTAAGATGTTGTAAAGTGACTTTCTGTCACAATGCACTACATGCACCTCAACACCCAACTTCATGAACACCACATCAGAGTGAATGATGCGACTGAACCGCGTGCGCTGGAGCCACCAGTGAGCGGCCAGTAGCTCATTGAGGCCCTTTGTGTTGTATGCGCTTGGTTTCAAGCTTCTAAGACCTTCCAATTTCAAGCTATGAAGGAAAAGTGAAGACACGTTTACTTTTCATATTTCATGACAGTTGGCTGAGACGGCCAAAACATGCGCTCGTGGAAACTTTTTTCAAAATCCACTTTGGGCTTGTAAGATGTTGTAAAGTGACTTTCTGTCACAATGCACTACATGCACCTCAACACCCAACTTCATGAACACCACATCAGAGTGAATGATGCGACTGAACCGCGTGCGCTGGAGCCACCAGTGAGCGGCCAGTAGCTCATTGAGGCCCTTTGTGTTGTATGCGCTTGGTTTCAAGCTTCTAAGACCTTCCAATTTCAAGCTATGAAGGAAAAGTGAAGACACGTTTACTTTTCATATTTCATGACAGTTGGCTGAGACGGCCAAAACATGCGCTCGTGGAAACTTTTTTCAAAATCCACTTTGGGCTTGTAAGATGTTGTAAAGTGACTTTCTGTCACAATGCACTACATGCACCTCAACACCCAACTTCATGAACACCACATCAGAGTGAATGATGCGACTGAACCGCGTGCGCTGGAGCCACCAGTGAGCGGCCAGTAGCTCATTGAGGCCCTTTGTGTTGTATGCGCTTGGTTTCAAGCTTCTAAGACCTTCCAATTTCAAGCTATGAAGGAAAAGTGAAGACACGTTTACTTTTCATATTTCATGACAGTTGGCTGAGACGGCCAAAACATGCGCTCGTGGAAACTTTTTTCAAAATCCACTTTGGGCTTGTAAGATGTTGTAAAGTGACTTTCTGTCACAATGCACTACATGCACCTCAACACCCAACTTCATGAACACCACATCAGAGTGAATGATGCGACTGAACCGCGTGCGCTGGAGCCACCAGTGAGCGGCCAGTAGCTCATTGAGGCCCTTTGTGTTGTATGCGCTTGGTTTCAAGCTTCTAAGACCTTCCAATTTCAAGCTATGAAGGAAAAGTGAAGACACGTTTACTTTTCATATTTCATGACAGTTGGCTGAGACGGCCAAAACATGCGCTCGTGGAAACTTTTTTCAAAATCCACTTTGGGCTTGTAAGATGTTGTAAAGTGACTTTCTGTCACAATGCACTACATGCACCTCAACACCCAACTTCATGAACACCACATCAGAGTGAATGATGCGACTGAACCGCGTGCGCTGGAGCCACCAGTGAGCGGCCAGTAGCTCATTGAGGCCCTTTGTGTTGTATGCGCTTGGTTTCAAGCTTCTAAGACCTTCCAATTTCAAGCTATGAAGGAAAAGTGAAGACACGTTTACTTTTCATATTTCATGACAGTTGGCTGAGACGGCCAAAACATGCGCTCGTGGAAACTTTTTTCAAAATCCACTTTGGGCTTGTAAGATGTTGTAAAGTGACTTTCTGTCACAATGCACTACATGCACCTCAACACCCAACTTCATGAACACCACATCAGAGTGAATGATGCGACTGAACCGCGTGCGCTGGAGCCACCAGTGAGCGGCCAGTAGCTCATTGAGGCCCTTTGTGTTGTATGCGCTTGGTTTCAAGCTTCTAAGACCTTCCAATTTCAAGCTATGAAGGAAAAGTGAAGACACGTTTACTTTTCATATTTCATGACAGTTGGCTGAGACGGCCAAAACATGCGCTCGTGGAAACTTTTTTCAAAATCCACTTTGGGCTTGTAAGATGTTGTAAAGTGACTTTCTGTCACAATGCACTACATGCACCTCAACACCCAACTTCATGAACACCACATCAGAGTGAGTGATGCGACTGAACCGCGTGCGCTGGAGCCACCAGTGAGCGGCCAGTAGCTCATTGAGGCCCTTTGTGTTGTATGCGCTTGGTTTCAAGCTTCTAAGACCTTCCAATTTCAAGCTATGAAGGAAAAGTGAAGACACGTTTACTTTTCATATTTCATGACAGTTGGCTGAGACGGCCAAAACATGCGCTCGTGGAAACTTTTTTCAAAATCCACTTTGGGCTTGTAAGATGTTGTAAAGTGACTTTCTGTCACAATGCACTACATGCACCTCAACACCCAACTTCATGAACACCACATCAGAGTGAATGATGCGACTGAACCGCGTGCGCTGGAGCCACCAGTGAGCGGCCAGTAGCTCATTGAGGCCCTTTGTGTTGTATGCGCTTGGTTTCAAGCTTCTAAGACCTTCCAATTTCAAGCTATGAAGGAAAAGTGAAGACACGTTTACTTTTCATATTTCATGACAGTTGGCTGAGACGGCCAAAACATGCGCTCGTGGAAACTTTTTTCAAAATCCACTTTGGGCTTGTAAGATGTTGTAAAGTGACTTTCTGTCACAATGCACTACATGCACCTCAACACCCAACTTCATGAACACCACATCAGAGTGAATGATGCGACTGAACCGCGTGCGCTGGAGCCACCAGTGAGCGGCCAGTAGCTCATTGAGGCCCTTTGTGTTGTATGCGCTTGGTTTCAAGCTTCTAAGACCTTCCAATTTCAAGCTATGAAGGAAAAGTGAAGACACGTTTACTTTTCATATTTCATGACAGTTGGCTGAGACGGCCAAAACATGCGCTCGTGGAAACTTTTTTCAAAATCCACTTTGGGCTTGTAAGATGTTGTAAAGTGACTTTCTGTCACAATGCACTACATGCACCTCAACACCCAACTTCATGAACACCAGATCAGAGTGAATGATGCGACTGAACCGCGTGCGCTGGAGCCACCAGTGAGCGGCCAGTAGCTCATTGAGGCCCTTTGTGTTGTATGCGCTTGGTTTCAAGCTTCTAAGACCTTCCAATTTCAAGCTATGAAGGAAAAGTGAAGACACGTTTACTTTTCATATTTCATGACAGTTGGCTGAGACGGCCAAAACATGCGCTCGTGGAAACTTTTTTCAAAATCCACTTTGGGCTTGTAAGATGTTGTAAAGTGACTTTCTGTCACAATGCACTACATGCACCTCAACACCCAACTTCATGAACACCACATCAGAGTGAGTGATGCGACTGAACCGCGTGCGCTGGAGCCACCAGTGAGCGGCCAGTAGCTCATTGAGGCCCTTTGTGTTGTATGCGCTTGGTTTCAAGCTTCTAAGACCTTCCAATTTCAAGCTATGAAGGAAAAGTGAAGACACGTTTACTTTTCATATTTCATGACAGTTGGCTGAGACGGCCAAAACATGCGCTCGTGGAAACTTTTTTCAAAATCCACTTTGGGCTTGTAAGATGTTGTAAAGTGACTTTCTGTCACAATGCACTACATGCACCTCAACACCCAACTTCATGAACACCACATCAGAGTGAGTGATGCGACTGAACCGCGTGCGCTGGAGCCACCAGTGAGCGGCCAGTAGCTCATTGAGGCCCTTTGTGTTGTATGCGCTTGGTTTCAAGCTTCTAAGACCTTCCAATTTCAAGCTATGAAGGAAAAGTGAAGACACGTTTACTTTTCATATTTCATGACAGTTGGCTGAGACGGCCAAAACATGCGCTCGTGGAAACTTTTTTCAAAATCCACTTTGGGCTTGTAAGATGTTGTAAAGTGACTTTCTGTCACAATGCACTACATGCACCTCAACACCCAACTTCATGAACACCACATCAGAGTGAATGATGCGACTGAACCGCGTGCGCTGGAGCCACCAGTGAGCGGCCAGTAGCTCATTGAGGCCCTTTGTGTTGTATGCGCTTGGTTTCAAGCTTCTAAGACCTTCCAATTTCAAGCTATGAAGGAAAAGTGAAGACACGTTTACTTTTCATATTTCATGACAGTTGGCTGAGACGGCCAAAACATGCGCTCGTGGAAACTTTTTTCAAAATCCACTTTGGGCTTGTAAGATGTTGTAAAGTGACTTTCTGTCACAATGCACTACATGCACCTCAACACCCAACTTCATGAACACCAGATCAGAGTGAATGATGCGACTGAACCGCGTGCGCTGGAGCCACCAGTGAGCGGCCAGTAGCTCATTGAGGCCCTTTGTGTTGTATGCGCTTGGTTTCAAGCTTCTAAGACCTTCCAATTTCAAGCTATGAAGGAAAAGTGAAGACACGTTTACTTTTCATATTTCATGACAGTTGGCTGAGACGGCCAAAACATGCGCTCGTGGAAACTTTTTTCAAAATCCACTTTGGGCTTGTAAGATGTTGTAAAGTGACTTTCTGTCACAATGCACTACATGCACCTCAACACCCAACTTCATGAACACCACATCAGAGTGAATGATGCGACTGAACCGCGTGCGCTGGAGCCACCAGTGAGCGGCCAGTAGCTCATTGAGGCCCTTTGTGTTGTATGCGCTTGGTTTCAAGCTTCTAAGACCTTCCAATTTCAAGCTATGAAGGAAAAGTGAAGACACGTTTACTTTTCATATTTCATGACAGTTGGCTGAGACGGCCAAAACATGCGCTCGTGGAAACTTTTTTCAAAATCCACTTTGGGCTTGTAAGATGTTGTAAAGTGACTTTCTGTCACAATGCACTACATGCACCTCAACACCCAACTTCATGAACACCACATCAGAGTGAATGATGCGACTGAACCGCGTGCGCTGGAGCCACCAGTGAGCGGCCAGTAGCTCATTGAGGCCCTTTGTGTTGTATGCGCTTGGTTTCAAGCTTCTAAGACCTTCCAATTTCAAGCTATGAAGGAAAAGTGAAGACACGTTTACTTTTCATATTTCATGACAGTTGGCTGAGACGGCCAAAACATGCGCTCGTGGAAACTTTTTTCAAAATCCACTTTGGGCTTGTAAGATGTTGTAAAGTGACTTTCTGTCACAATGCACTACATGCACCTCAACACCCAACTTCATGAACACCACATCAGAGTGAATGATGCGACTGAACCGCGTGCGCTGGAGCCACCAGTGAGCGGCCAGTAGCTCATTGAGGCCCTTTGTGTTGTATGCGCTTGGTTTCAAGCTTCTAAGACCTTCCAATTTCAAGCTATGAAGGAAAAGTGAAGACACGTTTACTTTTCATATTTCATGACAGTTGGCTGAGACGGCCAAAACATGCGCTCGTGGAAACTTTTTTCAAAATCCACTTTGGGCTTGTAAGATGTTGTAAAGTGACTTTCTGTCACAATGCACTACATGCACCTCAACACCCAACTTCATGAACACCACATCAGAGTGAATGATGCGACTGAACCGCGTGCGCTGGAGCCACCAGTGAGCGGCCAGTAGCTCATTGAGGCCCTTTGTGTTGTATGCGCTTGGTTTCAAGCTTCTAAGACCTTCCAATTTCAAGCTATGAAGGAAAAGTGAAGACACGTTTACTTTTCATATTTCATGACAGTTGGCTGAGACGGCCAAAACATGCGCTCGTGGAAACTTTTTTCAAAATCCACTTTGGGCTTGTAAGATGTTGTAAAGTGACTTTCTGTCACAATGCACTACATGCACCTCAACACCCAACTTCATGAACACCACATCAGAGTGAATGATGCGACTGAACCGCGTGCGCTGGAGCCACCAGTGAGCGGCCAGTAGCTCATTGAGGCCCTTTGTGTTGTATGCGCTTGGTTTCAAGCTTCTAAGACCTTCCAATTTCAAGCTATGAAGGAAAAGTGAAGACACGTTTACTTTTCATATTTCATGACAGTTGGCTGAGACGGCCAAAACATGCGCTCGTGGAAACTTTTTTCAAAATCCACTTTGGGCTTGTAAGATGTTGTAAAGTGACTTTCTGTCACAATGCACTACATGCACCTCAACACCCAACTTCATGAACACCACATCAGAGTGAATGATGCGACTGAACCGCGTGCGCTGGAGCCACCAGTGAGCGGCCAGTAGCTCATTGAGGCCCTTTGTGTTGTATGCGCTTGGTTTCAAGCTTCTAAGACCTTCCAATTTCAAGCTATGAAGGAAAAGTGAAGACACGTTTACTTTTCATATTTCATGACAGTTGGCTGAGACGGCCAAAACATGCGCTCGTGGAAACTTTTTTCAAAATCCACTTTGGGCTTGTAAGATGTTGTAAAGTGACTTTCTGTCACAATGCACTACATGCACCTCAACACCCAACTTCATGAACACCACATCAGAGTGAGTGATGCGACTGAACCGCGTGCGCTGGAGCCACCAGTGAGCGGCCAGTAGCTCATTGAGGCCCTTTGTGTTGTATGCGCTTGGTTTCAAGCTTCTAAGACCTTCCAATTTCAAGCTATGAAGGAAAAGTGAAGACACGTTTACTTTTCATATTTCATGACAGTTGGCTGAGACGGCCAAAACATGCGCTCGTGGAAACTTTTTTCAAAATCCACTTTGGGCTTGTAAGATGTTGTAAAGTGACTTTCTGTCACAATGCACTACATGCACCTCAACACCCAACTTCATGAACACCACATCAGAGTGAGTGATGCGACTGAACCGCGTGCGCTGGAGCCACCAGTGAGCGGCCAGTAGCTCATTGAGGCCCTTTGTGTTGTATGCGCTTGGTTTCAAGCTTCTAAGACCTTCCAATTTCAAGCTATGAAGGAAAAGTGAAGACACGTTTACTTTTCATATTTCATGACAGTTGGCTGAGACGGCCAAAACATGCGCTCGTGGAAACTTTTTTCAAAATCCACTTTGGGCTTGTAAGATGTTGTAAAGTGACTTTCTGTCACAATGCACTACATGCACCTCAACACCCAACTTCATGAACACCACATCAGAGTGAATGATGCGACTGAACCGCGTGCGCTGGAGCCACCAGTGAGCGGCCAGTAGCTCATTGAGGCCCTTTGTGTTGTATGCGCTTGGTTTCAAGCTTCTAAGACCTTCCAATTTCAAGCTATGAAGGAAAAGTGAAGACACGTTTACTTTTCATATTTCATGACAGTTGGCTGAGACGGCCAAAACATGCGCTCGTGGAAACTTTTTTCAAAATCCACTTTGGGCTTGTAAGATGTTGTAAAGTGACTTTCTGTCACAATGCACTACATGCACCTCAACACCCAACTTCATGAACACCAGATCAGAGTGAATGATGCGACTGAACCGCGTGCGCTGGAGCCACCAGTGAGCGGCCAGTAGCTCATTGAGGCCCTTTGTGTTGTATGCGCTTGGTTTCAAGCTTCTAAGACCTTCCAATTTCAAGCTATGAAGGAAAAGTGAAGACACGTTTACTTTTCATATTTCATGACAGTTGGCTGAGACGGCCAAAACATGCGCTCGTGGAAACTTTTTTCAAAATCCACTTTGGGCTTGTAAGATGTTGTAAAGTGACTTTCTGTCACAATGCACTACATGCACCTCAACACCCAACTTCATGAACACCACATCAGAGTGAGTGATGCGACTGAACCGCGTGCGCTGGAGCCACCAGTGAGCGGCCAGTAGCTCATTGAGGCCCTTTGTGTTGTATGCGCTTGGTTTCAAGCTTCTAAGACCTTCCAATTTCAAGCTATGAAGGAAAAGTGAAGACACGTTTACTTTTCATATTTCATGACAGTTGGCTGAGACGGCCAAAACATGCGCTCGTGGAAACTTTTTTCAAAATCCACTTTGGGCTTGTAAGATGTTGTAAAGTGACTTTCTGTCACAATGCACTACATGCACCTCAACACCCAACTTCATGAACACCACATCAGAGTGAGTGATGCGACTGAACCGCGTGCGCTGGACGCACCAGTGAGCGGCCAGTAGCTCATTGAGGCCCTTTGTGTTGTATGCGCTTGGTTTCAAGCTTCTAAGACCTTCCAATTTCAAGCTATGAAGGAAAAGTGAAGACACGTTTACTTTTCATATTTCATGACAGTTGGCTGAGACGGCCAAAACATGCGCTCGTGGAAACTTTTTTCAAAATCCACTTTGGGCTTGTAAGATGTTGTAAAGTGACTTTCTGTCACAATGCACTACATGCACCTCAACACCCAACTTCATGAACACCACATCAGAGTGAATGATGCGACTGAACCGCGTGCGCTGGAGCCACCAGTGAGCGGCCAGTAGCTCATTGAGGCCCTTTGTGTTGTATGCGCTTGGTTTCAAGCTTCTAAGACCTTCCAATTTCAAGCTATGAAGGAAAAGTGAAGACACGTTTACTTTTCATATTTCATGACAGTTGGCTGAGACGGCCAAAACATGCGCTCGTGGAAACTTTTTTCAAAATCCACTTTGGGCTTGTAAGATGTTGTAAAGTGACTTTCTGTCACAATGCACTACATGCACCTCAACACCCAACTTCATGAACACCACATCAGAGTGAGTGATGCGACTGAACCGCGTGCGCTGGAGCCACCAGTGAGCGGCCAGTAGCTCATTGAGGCCCTTTGTGTTGTATGCGCTTGGTTTCAAGCTTCTAAGACCTTCCAATTTCAAGCTATGAAGGAAAAGTGAAGACACGTTTACTTTTCATATTTCATGACAGTTGGCTGAGACGGCCAAAACATGCGCTCGTGGAAACTTTTTTCAAAATCCACTTTGGGCTTGTAAGATGTTGTAAAGTGACTTTCTGTCACAATGCACTACATGCACCTCAACACCCAACTTCATGAACACCACATCAGAGTGAATGATGCGACTGAACCGCGTGCGCTGGAGCCACCAGTGAGCGGCCAGTAGCTCATTGAGGCCCTTTGTGTTGTATGCGCTTGGTTTCAAGCTTCTAAGACCTTCCAATTTCAAGCTATGAAGGAAAAGTGAAGACACGTTTACTTTTCATATTTCATGACAGTTGGCTGAGACGGCCAAAACATGCGCTCGTGGAAACTTTTTTCAAAATCCACTTTGGGCTTGTAAGATGTTGTAAAGTGACTTTCTGTCACAATGCACTACATGCACCTCAACACCCAACTTCATGAACACCACATCAGAGTGAATGATGCGACTGAACCGCGTGCGCTGGAGCCACCAGTGAGCGGCCAGTAGCTCATTGAGGCCCTTTGTGTTGTATGCGCTTGGTTTCAAGCTTCTAAGACCTTCCAATTTCAAGCTATGAAGGAAAAGTGAAGACACGTTTACTTTTCATATTTCATGACAGTTGGCTGAGACGGCCAAAACATGCGCTCGTGGAAACTTTTTTCAAAATCCACTTTGGGCTTGTAAGATGTTGTAAAGTGACTTTCTGTCACAATGCACTACATGCACCTCAACACCCAACTTCATGAACACCACATCAGAGTGAATGATGCGACTGAACCGCGTGCGCTGGAGCCACCAGTGAGCGGCCAGTAGCTCATTGAGGCCCTTTGTGTTGTATGCGCTTGGTTTCAAGCTTCTAAGACCTTCCAATTTCAAGCTATGAAGGAAAAGTGAAGACACGTTTACTTTTCATATTTCATGACAGTTGGCTGAGACGGCCAAAACATGCGCTCGTGGAAACTTTTTTCAAAATCCACTTTGGGCTTGTAAGATGTTGTAAAGTGACTTTCTGTCACAATGAACTACATGCACCTCAACACCCAACTTCATGAACACCACATCAGAGTGAATGATGCGACTGAACCGCGTGCGCTGGAGCCACCAGTGAGCGGCCAGTAGCTCATTGAGGCCCTTTGTGTTGTATGCGCTTGGTTTCAAGCTTCTAAGACCTTCCAATTTCAAGCTATGAAGGAAAAGTGAAGACACGTTTACTTTTCATATTTCATGACAGTTGGCTGAGACGGCCAAAACATGCGCTCGTGGAAACTTTTTTCAAAATCCACTTTGGGCTTGTAAGATGTTGTAAAGTGACTTTCTGTCACAATGCACTACATGCACCTCAACACCCAACTTCATGAACACCACATCAGAGTGAATGATGCGACTGAACCGCGTGCGCTGGAGCCACCAGTGAGCGGCCAGTAGCTCATTGAGGCCCTTTGTGTTGTATGCGCTTGGTTTCAAGCTTCTAAGACCTTCCAATTTCAAGCTATGAAGGAAAAGTGAAGACACGTTTACTTTTCATATTTCATGACAGTTGGCTGAGACGGCCAAAACATGCGCTCGTGGAAACTTTTTTCAAAATCCACTTTGGGCTTGTAAGATGTTGTAAAGTGACTTTCTGTCACAATGCACTACATGCACCTCAACACCCAACTTCATGAACACCACATCAGAGTGAATGATGCGACTGAACCGCGTGCGCTGGAGCCACCAGTGAGCGGCCAGTAGCTCATTGAGGCCCTTTGTGTTGTATGCGCTTGGTTTCAAGCTTCTAAGACCTTCCAATTTCAAGCTATGAAGGAAAAGTGAAGACACGTTTACTTTTCATATTTCATGACAGTTGGCTGAGACGGCCAAAACATGCGCTCGTGGAAACTTTTTTCAAAATCCACTTTGGGCTTGTAAGATGTTGTAAAGTGACTTTCTGTCACAATGCACTACATGCACCTCAACACCCAACTTCATGAACACCACATCAGAGTGAATGATGCGACTGAACCGCGTGCGCTGGAGCCACCAGTGAGCGGCCAGTAGCTCATTGAGGCCCTTTGTGTTGTATGCGCTTGGTTTCAAGCTTCTAAGACCTTCCAATTTCAAGCTATGAAGGAAAAGTGAAGACACGTTTACTTTTCATATTTCATGACAGTTGGCTGAGACGGCCAAAACATGCGCTCGTGGAAACTTTTTTCAAAATCCACTTTGGGCTTGTAAGATGTTGTAAAGTGACTTTCTGTCACAATGCACTACATGCACCTCAACACCCAACTTCATGAACACCACATCAGAGTGAGTGATGCGACTGAACCGCGTGCGCTGGAGCCACCAGTGAGCGGCCAGTAGCTCATTGAGGCCCTTTGTGTTGTATGCGCTTGGTTTCAAGCTTCTAAGACCTTCCAATTTCAAGCTATGAAGGAAAAGTGAAGACACGTTTACTTTTCATATTTCATGACAGTTGGCTGAGACGGCCAAAACATGCGCTCGTGGAAACTTTTTTCAAAATCCACTTTGGGCTTGTAAGATGTTGTAAAGTGACTTTCTGTCACAATGCACTACATGCACCTCAACACCCAACTTCATGAACACCACATCAGAGTGAGTGATGCGACTGAACCGCGTGCGCTGGAGCCACCAGTGAGCGGCCAGTAGCTCATTGAGGCCCTTTGTGTTGTATGCGCTTGGTTTCAAGCTTCTAAGACCTTCCAATTTCAAGCTATGAAGGAAAAGTGAAGACACGTTTACTTTTCATATTTCATGACAGTTGGCTGAGACGGCCAAAACATGCGCTCGTGGAAACTTTTTTCAAAATCCACTTTGGGCTTGTAAGATGTTGTAAAGTGACTTTCTGTCACAATGCACTACATGCACCTCAACACCCAACTTCATGAACACCACATCAGAGTGAATGATGCGACTGAACCGCGTGCGCTGGAGCCACCAGTGAGCGGCCAGTAGCTCATTGAGGCCCTTTGTGTTGTATGCGCTTGGTTTCAAGCTTCTAAGACCTTCCAATTTCAAGCTATGAAGGAAAAGTGAAGACACGTTTACTTTTCATATTTCATGACAGTTGGCTGAGACGGCCAAAACATGCGCTCGTGGAAACTTTTTTCAAAATCCACTTTGGGCTTGTAAGATGTTGTAAAGTGACTTTCTGTCACAATGCACTACATGCACCTCAACACCCAACTTCATGAACACCACATCAGAGTGAATGATGCGACTGAACCGCGTGCGCTGGAGCCACCAGTGAGCGGCCAGTAGCTCATTGAGGCCCTTTGTGTTGTATGCGCTTGGTTTCAAGCTTCTAAGACCTGCCAATTTCAAGCTATGAAGGAAAAGTGAAGACACGTTTACTTTTCATATTTCATGACAGTTGGCTGAGACGGCCAAAACATGCGCTCGTGGAAACTTTTTTCAAAATCCACTTTGGGCTTGTAAGATGTTGTAAAGTGACTTTCTGTCACAATGCACTACATGCACCTCAACACCCAACTTCATGAACACCACATCAGAGTGAATGATGCGACTGAACCGCGTGCGCTGGAGCCACCAGTGAGCGGCCAGTAGCTCATTGAGGCCCTTTGTGTTGTATGCGCTTGGTTTCAAGCTTCTAAGACCTTCCAATTTCAAGCTATGAAGGAAAAGTGAAGACACGTTTACTTTTCATATTTCATGACAGTTGGCTGAGACGGCCAAAACATGCGCTCGTGGAAACTTTTTTCAAAATCCACTTTGGGCTTGTAAGATGTTGTAAAGTGACTTTCTGTCACAATGCACTACATGCACCTCAACACCCAACTTCATGAACACCACATCAGAGTGAATGATGCGACTGAACCGCGTGCGCTGGAGCCACCAGTGAGCGGCCAGTAGCTCATTGAGGCCCTTTGTGTTGTATGCGCTTGGTTTCAAGCTTCTAAGACCTTCCAATTTCAAGCTATGAAGGAAAAGTGAAGACACGTTTACTTTTCATATTTCATGACAGTTGGCTGAGACGGCCAAAACATGCGCTCGTGGAAACTTTTTTCAAAATCCACTTTGGGCTTGTAAGATGTTGTAAAGTGACTTTCTGTCACAATGCACTACATGCACCTCAACACCCAACTTCATGAACACCACATCAGAGTGAATGATGCGACTGAACCGCGTGCGCTGGAGCCACCAGTGAGCGGCCAGTAGCTCATTGAGGCCCTTTGTGTTGTATGCGCTTGGTTTCAAGCTTCTAAGACCTTCCAATTTCAAGCTATGAAGGAAAAGTGAAGACACGTTTACTTTTCATATTTCATGACAGTTGGCTGAGACGGCCAAAACATGCGCTCGTGGAAACTTTTTTCAAAATCCACTTTGGGCTTGTAAGATGTTGTAAAGTGACTTTCTGTCACAATGCACTACATGCACCTCAACACCCAACTTCATGAACACCACATCAGAGTGAATGATGCGACTGAACCGCGTGCGCTGGAGCCACCAGTGAGCGGCCAGTAGCTCATTGAGGCCCTTTGTGTTGTATGCGCTTGGTTTCAAGCTTCTAAGACCTTCCAATTTCAAGCTATGAAGGAAAAGTGAAGACACGTTTACTTTTCATATTTCATGACAGTTGGCTGAGACGGCCAAAACATGCGCTCGTGGAAACTTTTTTCAAAATCCACTTTGGGCTTGTAAGATGTTGTAAAGTGACTTTCTGTCACAATGCACTACATGCACCTCAACACCCAACTTCATGAACACCAGATCAGAGTGAATGATGCGACTGAACCGCGTGCGCTGGAGCCACCAGTGAGCGGCCAGTAGCTCATTGAGGCCCTTTGTGTTGTATGCGCTTGGTTTCAAGCTTCTAAGACCTTCCAATTTCAAGCTATGAAGGAAAAGTGAAGACACGTTTACTTTTCATATTTCATGACAGTTGGCTGAGACGGCCAAAACATGCGCTCGTGGAAACTTTTTTCAAAATCCACTTTGGGCTTGTAAGATGTTGTAAAGTGACTTTCTGTCACAATGCACTACATGCACCTCAACACCCAACTTCATGAACACCACATCAGAGTGAGTGATGCGACTGAACCGCGTGCGCTGGAGCCACCAGTGAGCGGCCAGTAGCTCATTGAGGCCCTTTGTGTTGTATGCGCTTGGTTTCAAGCTTCTAAGACCTTCCAATTTCAAGCTATGAAGGAAAAGTGAAGACACGTTTACTTTTCATATTTCATGACAGTTGGCTGAGACGGCCAAAACATGCGCTCGTGGAAACTTTTTTCAAAATCCACTTTGGGCTTGTAAGATGTTGTAAAGTGACTTTCTGTCACAATGCACTACATGCACCTCAACACCCAACTTCATGAACACCACATCAGAGTGAGTGATGCGACTGAACCGCGTGCGCTGGAGCCACCAGTGAGCGGCCAGTAGCTCATTGAGGCCCTTTGTGTTGTATGCGCTTGGTTTCAAGCTTCTAAGACCTTCCAATTTCAAGCTATGAAGGAAAAGTGAAGACACGTTTACTTTTCATATTTCATGACAGTTGGCTGAGACGGCCAAAACATGCGCTCGTGGAAACTTTTTTCAAAATCCACTTTGGGCTTGTAAGATGTTGTAAAGTGACTTTCTGTCACAATGCACTACATGCACCTCAACACCCAACTTCATGAACACCACATCAGAGTGAATGATGCGACTGAACCGCGTGCGCTGGAGCCACCAGTGAGCGGCCAGTAGCTCATTGAGGCCCTTTGTGTTGTATGCGCTTGGTTTCAAGCTTCTAAGACCTTCCAATTTCAAGCTATGAAGGAAAAGTGAAGACACGTTTACTTTTCATATTTCATGACAGTTGGCTGAGACGGCCAAAACATGCGCTCGTGGAAACTTTTTTCAAAATCCACTTTGGGCTTGTAAGATGTTGTAAAGTGACTTTCTGTCACAATGCACTACATGCACCTCAACACCCAACTTCATGAACACCACATCAGAGTGAATGATGCGACTGAACCGCGTGCGCTGGAGCCACCAGTGAGCGGCCAGTAGCTCATTGAGGCCCTTTGTGTTGTATGCGCTTGGTTTCAAGCTTCTAAGACCTTCCAATTTCAAGCTATGAAGGAAAAGTGAAGACACGTTTACTTTTCATATTTCATGACAGTTGGCTGAGACGGCCAAAACATGCGCTCGTGGAAACTTTTTTCAAAATCCACTTTGGGCTTGTAAGATGTTGTAAAGTGACTTTCTGTCACAATGCACTACATGCACCTCAACACCCAACTTCATGAACACCACATCAGAGTGAATGATGCGACTGAACCGCGTGCGCTGGAGCCACCAGTGAGCGGCCAGTAGCTCATTGAGGCCCTTTGTGTTGTATGCGCTTGGTTTCAAGCTTCTAAGACCTTCCAATTTCAAGCTATGAAGGAAAAGTGAAGACACGTTTACTTTTCATATTTCGTGACAGTTGGCTGAGACGGCCAAAACATGCGCTCGTGGAAACTTTTTTCAAAATCCACTTTGGGCTTGTAAGATGTTGTAAAGTGACTTTCTGTCACAATGCACTACATGCACCTCAACACCCAACTTCATGAACACCACATCAGAGTGAATGATGCGACTGAACCGCGTGCGCTGGAGCCACCAGTGAGCGGCCAGTAGCTCATTGAGGCCCTTTGTGTTGTATGCGCTTGGTTTCAAGCTTCTAAGACCTTCCAATTTCAAGCTATGAAGGAAAAGTGAAGACACGTTTACTTTTCATATTTCATGACAGTTGGCTGAGACGGCCAAAACATGCGCTCGTGGAAACTTTTTTCAAAATCCACTTTGGGCTTGTAAGATGTTGTAAAGTGACTTTCTGTCACAATGCACTACATGCACCTCAACACCCAACTTCATGAACACCACATCAGAGTGAATGATGCGACTGAACCGCGTGCGCTGGAGCCACCAGTGAGCGGCCAGTAGCTCATTGAGGCCCTTTGTGTTGTATGCGCTTGGTTTCAAGCTTCTAAGACCTTCCAATTTCAAGCTATGAAGGAAAAGTGAAGACACGTTTACTTTTCATATTTCATGACAGTTGGCTGAGACGGCCAAAACATGCGCTCGTGGAAACTTTTTTCAAAATCCACTTTGGGCTTGTAAGATGTTGTAAAGTGACTTTCTGTCACAATGCACTACATGCACCTCAACACCCAACTTCATGAACACCACATCAGAGTGAATGATGCGACTGAACCGCGTGCGCTGGAGCCACCAGTGAGCGGCCAGTAGCTCATTGAGGCCCTTTGTGTTGTATGCGCTTGGTTTCAAGCTTCTAAGACCTTCCAATTTCAAGCTATGAAGGAAAAGTGAAGACACGTTTACTTTTCATATTTCATGACAGTTGGCTGAGACGGCCAAAACATGCGCTCGTGGAAACTTTTTTCAAAATCCACTTTGGGCTTGTAAGATGTTGTAAAGTGACTTTCTGTCACAATGCACTACATGCACCTCAACACCCAACTTCATGAACACCACATCAGAGTGAATGATGCGACTGAACCGCGTGCGCTGGAGCCACCAGTGAGCGGCCAGTAGCTCATTGAGGCCCTTTGTGTTGTATGCGCTTGGTTTCAAGCTTCTAAGACCTTCCAATTTCAAGCTATGAAGGAAAAGTGAAGACACGTTTACTTTTCATATTTCATGACAGTTGGCTGAGACGGCCAAAACATGCGCTCGTGGAAACTTTTTTCAAAATCCACTTTGGGCTTGTAAGATGTTGTAAAGTGACTTTCTGTCACAATGCACTACATGCACCTCAACACCCAACTTCATGAACACCACATCAGAGTGAATGATGCGACTGAACCGCGTGCGCTGGAGCCACCAGTGAGCGGCCAGTAGCTCATTGAGGCCCTTTGTGTTGTATGCGCTTGGTTTCAAGCTTCTAAGACCTTCCAATTTCAAGCTATGAAGGAAAAGTGAAGACACGTTTACTTTTCATATTTCATGACAGTTGGCTGAGACGGCCAAAACATGCGCTCGTGGAAACTTTTTTCAAAATCCACTTTGGGCTTGTAAGATGTTGTAAAGTGACTTTCTGTCACAATGCACTACATGCACCTCAACACCCAACTTCATGAACACCACATCAGAGTGAATGATGCGACTGAACCGCGTGCGCTGGAGCCACCAGTGAGCGGCCAGTAGCTCATTGAGGCCCTTTGTGTTGTATGCGCTTGGTTTCAAGCTTCTAAGACCTTCCAATTTCAAGCTATGAAGGAAAAGTGAAGACACGTTTACTTTTCATATTTCATGACAGCTGGCTGAGACGGCCAAAACATGCGCTCGTGGAAACTTTTTTCAAAATCCACTTTGGGCTTGTAAGATGTTGTAAAGTGACTTTCTGTCACAATGCACTACATGCACCTCAACACCCAACTTCATGAACACCACATCAGAGTGAATGATGCGACTGAACCGCGTGCGCTGGAGCCACCAGTGAGCGGCCAGTAGCTCATTGAGGCCCTTTGTGTTGTATGCGCTTGGTTTCAAGCTTCTAAGACCTTCCAATTTCAAGCTATGAAGGAAAAGTGAAGACACGTTTACTTTTCATATTTCATGACAGTTGGCTGAGACGGCCAAAACATGCGCTCGTGGAAACTTTTTTCAAAATCCACTTTGGGCTTGTAAGATGTTGTAAAGTGACTTTCTGTCACAATGCACTACATGCACCTCAACACCCAACTTCATGAACACCACATCAGAGTGAATGATGCGACTGAACCGCGTGCGCTGGAGCCACCAGTGAGCGGCCAGTAGCTCATTGAGGCCCTTTGTGTTGTATGCGCTTGGTTTCAAGCTTCTAAGACCTTCCAATTTCAAGCTATGAAGGAAAAGTGAAGACACGTTTACTTTTCATATTTCATGACAGTTGGCTGAGACGGCCAAAACATGCGCTCGTGGAAACTTTTTTCAAAATCCACTTTGGGCTTGTAAGATGTTGTAAAGTGACTTTCTGTCACAATGCACTACATGCACCTCAACACCCAACTTCATGAACACCACATCAGAGTGAGTGATGCGACTGAACCGCGTGCGCTGGAGCCACCAGTGAGCGGCCAGTAGCTCATTGAGGCCCTTTGTGTTGTATGCGCTTGGTTTCAAGCTTCTAAGACCTTCCAATTTCAAGCTATGAAGGAAAAGTGAAGACACGTTTACTTTTCATATTTCATGACAGTTGGCTGAGACGGCCAAAACATGCGCTCGTGGAAACTTTTTTCAAAATCCACTTTGGGCTTGTAAGATGTTGTAAAGTGACTTTCTGTCACAATGCACTACATGCACCTCAACACCCAACTTCATGAACACCACATCAGAGTGAGTGATGCGACTGAACCGCGTGCGCTGGAGCCACCAGTGAGCGGCCAGTAGCTCATTGAGGCCCTTTGTGTTGTATGCGCTTGGTTTCAAGCTTCTAAGACCTTCCAATTTCAAGCTATGAAGGAAAAGTGAAGACACGTTTACTTTTCATATTTCATGACAGTTGGCTGAGACGGCCAAAACATGCGCTCGTGGAAACTTTTTTCAAAATCCACTTTGGGCTTGTAAGATGTTGTAAAGTGACTTTCTGTCACAATGCACTACATGCACCTCAACACCCAACTTCATGAACACCACATCAGAGTGAATGATGCGACTGAACCGCGTGCGCTGGAGCCACCAGTGAGCGGCCAGTAGCTCATTGAGGCCCTTTGTGTTGTATGCGCTTGGTTTCAAGCTTCTAAGACCTTCCAATTTCAAGCTATGAAGGAAAAGTGAAGACACGTTTACTTTTCATATTTCATGACAGTTGGCTGAGACGGCCAAAACATGCGCTCGTGGAAACTTTTTTCAAAATCCACTTTGGGCTTGTAAGATGTTGTAAAGTGACTTTCTGTCACAATGCACTACATGCACCTCAACACCCAACTTCATGAACACCACATCAGAGTGAATGATGCGACTGAACCGCGTGCGCTGGAGCCACCAGTGAGCGGCCAGTAGCTCATTGAGGCCCTTTGTGTTGTATGCGCTTGGTTTCAAGCTTCTAAGACCTTCCAATTTCAAGCTATGAAGGAAAAGTGAAGACACGTTTACTTTTCATATTTCATGACAGTTGGCTGAGACGGCCAAAACATGCGCTCGTGGAAACTTTTTTCAAAATCCACTTTGGGCTTGTAAGATGTTGTAAAGTGACTTTCTGTCACAATGCACTACATGCACCTCAACACCCAACTTCATGAACACCACATCAGAGTGAATGATGCGACTGAACCGCGTGCGCTGGAGCCACCAGTGAGCGGCCAGTAGCTCATTGAGGCCCTTTGTGTTGTATGCGCTTGGTTTCAAGCTTCTAAGACCTTCCAATTTCAAGCTATGAAGGAAAAGTGAAGACACGTTTACTTTTCATATTTCATGACAGTTGGCTGAGACGGCCAAAACATGCGCTCGTGGAAACTTTTTTCAAAATCCACTTTGGGCTTGTAAGATGTTGTAAAGTGACTTTCTGTCACAATGCACTACATGCACCTCAACACCCAACTTCATGAACACCACATCAGAGTGAATGATGCGACTGAACCGCGTGCGCTGGAGCCACCAGTGAGCGGCCAGTAGCTCATTGAGGCCCTTTGTGTTGTATGCGCTTGGTTTCAAGCTTCTAAGACCTTCCAATTTCAAGCTATGAAGGAAAAGTGAAGACACGTTTACTTTTCATATTTCATGACAGTTGGCTGAGACGGCCAAAACATGCGCTCGTGGAAACTTTTTTCAAAATCCACTTTGGGCTTGTAAGATGTTGTAAAGTGACTTTCTGTCACAATGCACTACATGCACCTCAACACCCAACTTCATGAACACCACATCAGAGTGAATGATGCGACTGAACCGCGTGCGCTGGAGCCACCAGTGAGCGGCCAGTAGCTCATTGAGGCCCTTTGTGTTGTATGCGCTTGGTTTCAAGCTTCTAAGACCTTCCAATTTCAAGCTATGAAGGAAAAGTGAAGACACGTTTACTTTTCATATTTCATGACAGTTGGCTGAGACGGCCAAAACATGCGCTCGTGGAAACTTTTTTCAAAATCCACTTTGGGCTTGTAAGATGTTGTAAAGTGACTTTCTGTCACAATGCACTACATGCACCTCAACACCCAACTTCATGAACACCACATCAGAGTGAATGATGCGACTGAACCGCGTGCGCTGGAGCCACCAGTGAGCGGCCAGTAGCTCATTGAGGCCCTTTGTGTTGTATGCGCTTGGTTTCAAGCTTCTAAGACCTTCCAATTTCAAGCTATGAAGGAAAAGTGAAGACACGTTTACTTTTCATATTTCATGACAGTTGGCTGAGACGGCCAAAACATGCGCTCGTGGAAACTTTTTTCAAAATCCACTTTGGGCTTGTAAGATGTTGTAAAGTGACTTTCTGTCACAATGCACTACATGCACCTCAACACCCAACTTCATGAACACCACATCAGAGTGAATGATGCGACTGAACCGCGTGCGCTGGAGCCACCAGTGAGCGGCCAGTAGCTCATTGAGGCCCTTTGTGTTGTATGCGCTTGGTTTCAAGCTTCTAAGACCTTCCAATTTCAAGCTATGAAGGAAAAGTGAAGACACGTTTACTTTTCATATTTCATGACAGTTGGCTGAGACGGCCAAAACATGCGCTCGTGGAAACTTTTTTCAAAATCCACTTTGGGCTTGTAAGATGTTGTAAAGTGACTTTCTGTCACAATGCACTACATGCACCTCAACACCCAACTTCATGAACACCACATCAGAGTGAATGATGCGACTGAACCGCGTGCGCTGGAGCCACCAGTGAGCGGCCAGTAGCTCATTGAGGCCCTTTGTGTTGTATGCGCTTGGTTTCAAGCTTCTAAGACCTTCCAATTTCAAGCTATGAAGGAAAAGTGAAGACACGTTTACTTTTCATATTTCATGACAGTTGGCTGAGACGGCCAAAACATGCGCTCGTGGAAACTTTTTTCAAAATCCACTTTGGGCTTGTAAGATGTTGTAAAGTGACTTTCTGTCACAATGCACTACATGCACCTCAACACCCAACTTCATGAACACCACATCAGAGTGAATGATGCGACTGAACCGCGTGCGCTGGAGCCACCAGTGAGCGGCCAGTAGCTCATTGAGGCCCTTTGTGTTGTATGCGCTTGGTTTCAAGCTTCTAAGACCTTCCAATTTCAAGCTATGAAGGAAAAGTGAAGACACGTTTACTTTTCATATTTCATGACAGTTGGCTGAGACGGCCAAAACATGCGCTCGTGGAAACTTTTTTCAAAATCCACTTTGGGCTTGTAAGATGTTGTAAAGTGACTTTCTGTCACAATGCACTACATGCACCTCAACACCCAACTTCATGAACACCACATCAGAGTGAATGATGCGACTGAACCGCGTGCGCTGGAGCCACCAGTGAGCGGCCAGTAGCTCATTGAGGCCCTTTGTGTTGTATGCGCTTGGTTTCAAGCTTCTAAGACCTTCCAATTTCAAGCTATGAAGGAAAAGTGAAGACACGTTTACTTTTCATATTTCATGACAGTTGGCTGAGACGGCCAAAACATGCGCTCGTGGAAACTTTTTTCAAAATCCACTTTGGGCTTGTAAGATGTTGTAAAGTGACTTTCTGTCACAATGCACTACATGCACCTCAACACCCAACTTCATGAACACCACATCAGAGTGAATGATGCGACTGAACCGCGTGCGCTGGAGCCACCAGTGAGCGGCCAGTAGCTCATTGAGGCCCTTTGTGTTGTATGCGCTTGGTTTCAAGCTTCTAAGACCTTCCAATTTCAAGCTATGAAGGAAAAGTGAAGACACGTTTACTTTTCATATTTCATGACAGTTGGCTGAGACGGCCAAAACATGCGCTCGTGGAAACTTTTTTCAAAATCCACTTTGGGCTTGTAAGATGTTGTAAAGTGACTTTCTGTCACAATGCACTACATGCACCTCAACACCCAACTTCATGAACACCACATCAGAGTGAATGATGCGACTGAACCGCGTGCGCTGGAGCCACCAGTGAGCGGCCAGTAGCTCATTGAGGCCCTTTGTGTTGTATGCGCTTGGTTTCAAGCTTCTAAGACCTTCCAATTTCAAGCTATGAAGGAAAAGTGAAGACACGTTTACTTTTCATATTTCATGACAGTTGGCTGAGACGGCCAAAACATGCGCTCGTGGAAACTTTTTTCAAAATCCACTTTGGGCTTGTAAGATGTTGTAAAGTGACTTTCTGTCACAATGCACTACATGCACCTCAACACCCAACTTCATGAACACCACATCAGAGTGAATGATGCGACTGAACCGCGTGCGCTGGAGCCACCAGTGAGCGGCCAGTAGCTCATTGAGGCCCTTTGTGTTGTATGCGCTTGGTTTCAAGCTTCTAAGACCTTCCAATTTCAAGCTATGAAGGAAAAGTGAAGACACGTTTACTTTTCATATTTCATGACAGTTGGCTGAGACGGCCAAAACATGCGCTCGTGGAAACTTTTTTCAAAATCCACTTTGGGCTTGTAAGATGTTGTAAAGTGACTTTCTGTCACAATGCACTACATGCACCTCAACACCCAACTTCATGAACACCACATCAGAGTGAATGATGCGACTGAACCGCGTGCGCTGGAGCCACCAGTGAGCGGCCAGTAGCTCATTGAGGCCCTTTGTGTTGTATGCGCTTGGTTTCAAGCTTCTAAGACCTTCCAATTTCAAGCTATGAAGGAAAAGTGAAGACACGTTTACTTTTCATATTTCATGACAGTTGGCTGAGACGGCCAAAACATGCGCTCGTGGAAACTTTTTTCAAAATCCACTTTGGGCTTGTAAGATGTTGTAAAGTGACTTTCTGTCACAATGCACTACATGCACCTCAACACCCAACTTCATGAACACCACATCAGAGTGAATGATGCGACTGAACCGCGTGCGCTGGAGCCACCAGTGAGCGGCCAGTAGCTCATTGAGGCCCTTTGTGTTGTATGCGCTTGGTTTCAAGCTTCTAAGACCTTCCAATTTCAAGCTATGAAGGAAAAGTGAAGACACGTTTACTTTTCATATTTCATGACAGTTGGCTGAGACGGCCAAAACATGCGCTCGTGGAAACTTTTTTCAAAATCCACTTTGGGCTTGTAAGATGTTGTAAAGTGACTTTCTGTCACAATGCACTACATGCACCTCAACACCCAACTTCATGAACACCACATCAGAGTGAATGATGCGACTGAACCGCGTGCGCTGGAGCCACCAGTGAGCGGCCAGTAGCTCATTGAGGCCCTTTGTGTTGTATGCGCTTGGTTTCAAGCTTCTAAGACCTTCCAATTTCAAGCTATGAAGGAAAAGTGAAGACACGTTTACTTTTCATATTTCATGACAGTTGGCTGAGACGGCCAAAACATGCGCTCGTGGAAACTTTTTTCAAAATCCACTTTGGGCTTGTAAGATGTTGTAAAGTGACTTTCTGTCACAATGCACTACATGCACCTCAACACCCAACTTCATGAACACCACATCAGAGTGAATGATGCGACTGAACCGCGTGCGCTGGAGCACACCAGTGAGCGGCCAGTAGCTCATTGAGGCCCTTTGTGTTGTATGCGCTTGGTTTCAAGCTTCTAAGACCTTCCAATTTCAAGCTATGAAGGAAAAGTGAAGACACGTTTACTTTTCATATTTCATGACAGTTGGCTGAGACGGCCAAAACATGCGCTCGTGGAAACTTTTTTCAAAATCCACTTTGGGCTTGTAAGATGTTGTAAAGTGACTTTCTGTCACAATGCACTACATGCACCTCAACACCCAACTTCATGAACACCACATCAGAGTGAATGATGCGACTGAACCGCGTGCGCTGGAGCCACCAGTGAGCGGCCAGTAGCTCATTGAGGCCCTTTGTGTTGTATGCGCTTGGTTTCAAGCTTCTAAGACCTTCCAATTTCAAGCTATGAAGGAAAAGTGAAGACACGTTTACTTTTCATATTTCATGACAGTTGGCTGAGACGGCCAAAACATGCGCTCGTGGAAACTTTTTTCAAAATCCACTTTGGGCTTGTAAGATGTTGTAAAGTGACTTTCTGTCACAATGCACTACATGCACCTCAACACCCAACTTCATGAACACCACATCAGAGTGAATGATGCGACTGAACCGCGTGCGCTGGAGCCACCAGTGAGCGGCCAGTAGCTCATTGAGGCCCTTTGTGTTGTATGCGCTTGGTTTCAAGCTTCTAAGACCTTCCAATTTCAAGCTATGAAGGAAAAGTGAAGACACGTTTACTTTTCATATTTCATGACAGTTGGCTGAGACGGCCAAAACATGCGCTCGTGGAAACTTTTTTCAAAATCCACTTTGGGCTTGTAAGATGTTGTAAAGTGACTTTCTGTCACAATGCACTACATGCACCTCAACACCCAACTTCATGAACACCACATCAGAGTGAATGATGCGACTGAACCGCGTGCGCTGGAGCCACCAGTGAGCGGCCAGTAGCTCATTGAGGCCCTTTGTGTTGTATGCGCTTGGTTTCAAGCTTCTAAGACCTTCCAATTTCAAGCTATGAAGGAAAAGTGAAGACACGTTTACTTTTCATATTTCATGACAGTTGGCTGAGACGGCCAAAACATGCGCTCGTGGAAACTTTTTTCAAAATCCACTTTGGGCTTGTAAGATGTTGTAAAGTGACTTTCTGTCACAATGCACTACATGCACCTCAACACCCAACTTCATGAACACCACATCAGAGTGAATGATGCGACTGAACCGCGTGCGCTGGAGCCACCAGTGAGCGGCCAGTAGCTCATTGAGGCCCTTTGTGTTGTATGCGCTTGGTTTCAAGCTTCTAAGACCTTCCAATTTCAAGCTATGAAGGAAAAGTGAAGACACGTTTACTTTTCATATTTCATGACAGTTGGCTGAGACGGCCAAAACATGCGCTCGTGGAAACTTTTTTCAAAATCCACTTTGGGCTTGTAAGATGTTGTAAAGTGACTTTCTGTCACAATGCACTACATGCACCTCAACACCCAACTTCATGAACACCACATCAGAGTGAATGATGCGACTGAACCGCGTGCGCTGGAGCCACCAGTGAGCGGCCAGTAGCTCATTGAGGCCCTTTGTGTTGTATGCGCTTGGTTTCAAGCTTCTAAGACCTTCCAATTTCAAGCTATGAAGGAAAAGTGAAGACACGTTTACTTTTCATATTTCATGACAGTTGGCTGAGACGGCCAAAACATGCGCTCGTGGAAACTTTTTTCAAAATCCACTTTGGGCTTGTAAGATGTTGTAAAGTGACTTTCTGTCACAATGCACTACATGCACCTCAACACCCAACTTCATGAACACCACATCAGAGTGAATGATGCGACTGAACCGCGTGCGCTGGAGCCACCAGTGAGCGGCCAGTAGCTCATTGAGGCCCTTTGTGTTGTATGCGCTTGGTTTCAAGCTTCTAAGACCTTCCAATTTCAAGCTATGAAGGAAAAGTGAAGACACGTTTACTTTTCATATTTCATGACAGTTGGCTGAGACGGCCAAAACATGCGCTCGTGGAAACTTTTTTCAAAATCCACTTTGGGCTTGTAAGATGTTGTAAAGTGACTTTCTGTCACAATGCACTACATGCACCTCAACACCCAACTTCATGAACACCACATCAGAGTGAATGATGCGACTGAACCGCGTGCGCTGGAGCCACCAGTGAGCGGCCAGTAGCTCATTGAGGCCCTTTGTGTTGTATGCGCTTGGTTTCAAGCTTCTAAGACCTTCCAATTTCAAGCTATGAAGGAAAAGTGAAGACACGTTTACTTTTCATATTTCATGACAGTTGGCTGAGACGGCCAAAACATGCGCTCGTGGAAACTTTTTTCAAAATCCACTTTGGGCTTGTAAGATGTTGTAAAGTGACTTTCTGTCACAATGCACTACATGCACCTCAACACCCAACTTCATGAACACCACATCAGAGTGAATGATGCGACTGAACCGCGTGCGCTGGAGCCACCAGTGAGCGGCCAGTAGCTCATTGAGGCCCTTTGTGTTGTATGCGCTTGGTTTCAAGCTTCTAAGACCTTCCAATTTCAAGCTATGAAGGAAAAGTGAAGACACGTTTACTTTTCATATTTCATGACAGTTGGCTGAGACGGCCAAAACATGCGCTCGTGGAAACTTTTTTCAAAATCCACTTTGGGCTTGTAAGATGTTGTAAAGTGACTTTCTGTCACAATGCACTACATGCACCTCAACACCCAACTTCATGAACACCACATCAGAGTGAATGATGCGACTGAACCGCGTGCGCTGGAGCCACCAGTGAGCGGCCAGTAGCTCATTGAGGCCCTTTGTGTTGTATGCGCTTGGTTTCAAGCTTCTAAGACCTTCCAATTTCAAGCTATGAAGGAAAAGTGAAGACACGTTTACTTTTCATATTTCATGACAGTTGGCTGAGACGGCCAAAACATGCGCTCGTGGAAACTTTTTTCAAAATCCACTTTGGGCTTGTAAGATGTTGTAAAGTGACTTTCTGTCACAATGCACTACATGCACCTCAACACCCAACTTCATGAACACCACATCAGAGTGAATGATGCGACTGAACCGCGTGCGCTGGAGCCACCAGTGAGCGGCCAGTAGCTCATTGAGGCCCTTTGTGTTGTATGCGCTTGGTTTCAAGCTTCTAAGACCTTCCAATTTCAAGCTATGAAGGAAAAGTGAAGACACGTTTACTTTTCATATTTCATGACAGTTGGCTGAGACGGCCAAAACATGCGCTCGTGGAAACTTTTTTCAAAATCCACTTTGGGCTTGTAAGATGTTGTAAAGTGACTTTCTGTCACAATGCACTACATGCACCTCAACACCCAACTTCATGAACACCACATCAGAGTGAATGATGCGACTGAACCGCGTGCGCTGGAGCCACCAGTGAGCGGCCAGTAGCTCATTGAGGCCCTTTGTGTTGTATGCGCTTGGTTTCAAGCTTCTAAGACCTTCCAATTTCAAGCTATGAAGGAAAAGTGAAGACACGTTTACTTTTCATATTTCATGACAGTTGGCTGAGACGGCCAAAACATGCGCTCGTGGAAACTTTTTTCAAAATCCACTTTGGGCTTGTAAGATGTTGTAAAGTGACTTTCTGTCACAATGCACTACATGCACCTCAACACCCAACTTCATGAACACCACATCAGAGTGAATGATGCGACTGAACCGCGTGCGCTGGAGCCACCAGTGAGCGGCCAGTAGCTCATTGAGGCCCTTTGTGTTGTATGCGCTTGGTTTCAAGCTTCTAAGACCTTCCAATTTCAAGCTATGAAGGAAAAGTGAAGACACGTTTACTTTTCATATTTCATGACAGTTGGCTGAGACGGCCAAAACATGCGCTCGTGGAAACTTTTTTCAAAATCCACTTTGGGCTTGTAAGATGTTGTAAAGTGACTTTCTGTCACAATGCACTACATGCACCTCAACACCCAACTTCATGAACACCACATCAGAGTGAATGATGCGACTGAACCGCGTGCGCTGGAGCCACCAGTGAGCGGCCAGTAGCTCATTGAGGCCCTTTGTGTTGTATGCGCTTGGTTTCAAGCTTCTAAGACCTTCCAATTTCAAGCTATGAAGGAAAAGTGAAGACACGTTTACTTTTCATATTTCATGACAGTTGGCTGAGACGGCCAAAACATGCGCTCGTGGAAACTTTTTTCAAAATCCACTTTGGGCTTGTAAGATGTTGTAAAGTGACTTTCTGTCACAATGCACTACATGCACCTCAACACCCAACTTCATGAACACCACATCAGAGTGAATGATGCGACTGAACCGCGTGCGCTGGAGCCACCAGTGAGCGGCCAGTAGCTCATTGAGGCCCTTTGTGTTGTATGCGCTTGGTTTCAAGCTTCTAAGACCTTCCAATTTCAAGCTATGAAGGAAAAGTGAAGACACGTTTACTTTTCATATTTCATGACAGTTGGCTGAGACGGCCAAAACATGCGCTCGTGGAAACTTTTTTCAAAATCCACTTTGGGCTTGTAAGATGTTGTAAAGTGACTTTCTGTCACAATGCACTACATGCACCTCAACACCCAACTTCATGAACACCACATCAGAGTGAATGATGCGACTGAACCGCGTGCGCTGGAGCCACCAGTGAGCGGCCAGTAGCTCATTGAGGCCCTTTGTGTTGTATGCGCTTGGTTTCAAGCTTCTAAGACCTTCCAATTTCAAGCTATGAAGGAAAAGTGAAGACACGTTTACTTTTCATATTTCATGACAGTTGGCTGAGACGGCCAAAACATGCGCTCGTGGAAACTTTTTTCAAAATCCACTTTGGGCTTGTAAGATGTTGTAAAGTGACTTTCTGTCACAATGCACTACATGCACCTCAACACCCAACTTCATGAACACCACATCAGAGTGAATGATGCGACTGAACCGCGTGCGCTGGAGCCACCAGTGAGCGGCCAGTAGCTCATTGAGGCCCTTTGTGTTGTATGCGCTTGGTTTCAAGCTTCTAAGACCTTCCAATTTCAAGCTATGAAGGAAAAGTGAAGACACGTTTACTTTTCATATTTCATGACAGTTGGCTGAGACGGCCAAAACATGCGCTCGTGGAAACTTTTTTCAAAATCCACTTTGGGCTTGTAAGATGTTGTAAAGTGACTTTCTGTCACAATGCACTACATGCACCTCAACACCCAACTTCATGAACACCACATCAGAGTGAATGATGCGACTGAACCGCGTGCGCTGGAGCCACCAGTGAGCGGCCAGTAGCTCATTGAGGCCCTTTGTGTTGTATGCGCTTGGTTTCAAGCTTCTAAGACCTTCCAATTTCAAGCTATGAAGGAAAAGTGAAGACACGTTTACTTTTCATATTTCATGACAGTTGGCTGAGACGGCCAAAACATGCGCTCGTGGAAACTTTTTTCAAAATCCACTTTGGGCTTGTAAGATGTTGTAAAGTGACTTTCTGTCACAATGCACTACATGCACCTCAACACCCAACTTCATGAACACCACATCAGAGTGAATGATGCGACTGAACCGCGTGCGCTGGAGCCACCAGTGAGCGGCCAGTAGCTCATTGAGGCCCTTTGTGTTGTATGCGCTTGGTTTCAAGCTTCTAAGACCTTCCAATTTCAAGCTATGAAGGAAAAGTGAAGACACGTTTACTTTTCATATTTCATGACAGTTGGCTGAGACGGCCAAAACATGCGCTCGTGGAAACTTTTTTCAAAATCCACTTTGGGCTTGTAAGATGTTGTAAAGTGACTTTCTGTCACAATGCACTACATGCACCTCAACACCCAACTTCATGAACACCACATCAGAGTGAATGATGCGACTGAACCGCGTGCGCTGGAGCCACCAGTGAGCGGCCAGTAGCTCATTGAGGCCCTTTGTGTTGTATGCGCTTGGTTTCAAGCTTCTAAGACCTTCCAATTTCAAGCTATGAAGGAAAAGTGAAGACACGTTTACTTTTCATATTTCATGACAGTTGGCTGAGACGGCCAAAACATGCGCTCGTGGAAACTTTTTTCAAAATCCACTTTGGGCTTGTAAGATGTTGTAAAGTGACTTTCTGTCACAATGCACTACATGCACCTCAACACCCAACTTCATGAACACCACATCAGAGTGAATGATGCGACTGAACCGCGTGCGCTGGAGCCACCAGTGAGCGGCCAGTAGCTCATTGAGGCCCTTTGTGTTGTATGCGCTTGGTTTCAAGCTTCTAAGACCTTCCAATTTCAAGCTATGAAGGAAAAGTGAAGACACGTTTACTTTTCATATTTCATGACAGTTGGCTGAGACGGCCAAAACATGCGCTCGTGGAAACTTTTTTCAAAATCCACTTTGGGCTTGTAAGATGTTGTAAAGTGACTTTCTGTCACAATGCACTACATGCACCTCAACACCCAACTTCATGAACACCACATCAGAGTGAATGATGCGACTGAACCGCGTGCGCTGGAGCCACCAGTGAGCGGCCAGTAGCTCATTGAGGCCCTTTGTGTTGTATGCGCTTGGTTTCAAGCTTCTAAGACCTTCCAATTTCAAGCTATGAAGGAAAAGTGAAGACACGTTTACTTTTCATATTTCATGACAGTTGGCTGAGACGGCCAAAACATGCGCTCGTGGAAACTTTTTTCAAAATCCACTTTGGGCTTGTAAGATGTTGTAAAGTGACTTTCTGTCACAATGCACTACATGCACCTCAACACCCAACTTCATGAACACCACATCAGAGTGAATGATGCGACTGAACCGCGTGCGCTGGAGCCACCAGTGAGCGGCCAGTAGCTCATTGAGGCCCTTTGTGTTGTATGCGCTTGGTTTCAAGCTTCTAAGACCTTCCAATTTCAAGCTATGAAGGAAAAGTGAAGACACGTTTACTTTTCATATTTCATGACAGTTGGCTGAGACGGCCAAAACATGCGCTCGTGGAAACTTTTTTCAAAATCCACTTTGGGCTTGTAAGATGTTGTAAAGTGACTTTCTGTCACAATGCACTACATGCACCTCAACACCCAACTTCATGAACACCACATCAGAGTGAATGATGCGACTGAACCGCGTGCGCTGGAGCCACCAGTGAGCGGCCAGTAGCTCATTGAGGCCCTTTGTGTTGTATGCGCTTGGTTTCAAGCTTCTAAGACCTTCCAATTTCAAGCTATGAAGGAAAAGTGAAGACACGTTTACTTTTCATATTTCATGACAGTTGGCTGAGACGGCCAAAACATGCGCTCGTGGAAACTTTTTTCAAAATCCACTTTGGGCTTGTAAGATGTTGTAAAGTGACTTTCTGTCACAATGCACTACATGCACCTCAACACCCAACTTCATGAACACCACATCAGAGTGAATGATGCGACTGAACCGCGTGCGCTGGAGCCACCAGTGAGCGGCCAGTAGCTCATTGAGGCCCTTTGTGTTGTATGCGCTTGGTTTCAAGCTTCTAAGACCTTCCAATTTCAAGCTATGAAGGAAAAGTGAAGACACGTTTACTTTTCATATTTCATGACAGTTGGCTGAGACGGCCAAAACATGCGCTCGTGGAAACTTTTTTCAAAATCCACTTTGGGCTTGTAAGATGTTGTAAAGTGACTTTCTGTCACAATGCACTACATGCACCTCAACACCCAACTTCATGAACACCACATCAGAGTGAATGATGCGACTGAACCGCGTGCGCTGGAGCCACCAGTGAGCGGCCAGTAGCTCATTGAGGCCCTTTGTGTTGTATGCGCTTGGTTTCAAGCTTCTAAGACCTTCCAATTTCAAGCTATGAAGGAAAAGTGAAGACACGTTTACTTTTCATATTTCATGACAGTTGGCTGAGACGGCCAAAACATGCGCTCGTGGAAACTTTTTTCAAAATCCACTTTGGGCTTGTAAGATGTTGTAAAGTGACTTTCTGTCACAATGCACTACATGCACCTCAACACCCAACTTCATGAACACCACATCAGAGTGAATGATGCGACTGAACCGCGTGCGCTGGAGCCACCAGTGAGCGGCCAGTAGCTCATTGAGGCCCTTTGTGTTGTATGCGCTTGGTTTCAAGCTTCTAAGACCTTCCAATTTCAAGCTATGAAGGAAAAGTGAAGACACGTTTACTTTTCATATTTCATGACAGTTGGCTGAGACGGCCAAAACATGCGCTCGTGGAAACTTTTTTCAAAATCCACTTTGGGCTTGTAAGATGTTGTAAAGTGACTTTCTGTCACAATGCACTACATGCACCTCAACACCCAACTTCATGAACACCACATCAGAGTGAATGATGCGACTGAACCGCGTGCGCTGGAGCCACCAGTGAGCGGCCAGTAGCTCATTGAGGCCCTTTGTGTTGTATGCGCTTGGTTTCAAGCTTCTAAGACCTTCCAATTTCAAGCTATGAAGGAAAAGTGAAGACACGTTTACTTTTCATATTTCATGACAGTTGGCTGAGACGGCCAAAACATGCGCTCGTGGAAACTTTTTTCAAAATCCACTTTGGGCTTGTAAGATGTTGTAAAGTGACTTTCTGTCACAATGCACTACATGCACCTCAACACCCAACTTCATGAACACCACATCAGAGTGAATGATGCGACTGAACCGCGTGCGCTGGAGCCACCAGTGAGCGGCCAGTAGCTCATTGAGGCCCTTTGTGTTGTATGCGCTTGGTTTCAAGCTTCTAAGACCTTCCAATTTCAAGCTATGAAGGAAAAGTGAAGACACGTTTACTTTTCATATTTCATGACAGTTGGCTGAGACGGCCAAAACATGCGCTCGTGGAAACTTTTTTCAAAATCCACTTTGGGCTTGTAAGATGTTGTAAAGTGACTTTCTCTCACAATGCACTACATGCACCTCAACACCCAACTTCATGAACACCACATCAGAGTGAATGATGCGACTGAACCGCGTGCGCTGGAGCCACCAGTGAGCGGCCAGTAGCTCATTGAGGCCCTTTGTGTTGTATGCGCTTGGTTTCAAGCTTCTAAGACCTTCCAATTTCAAGCTATGAAGGAAAAGTGAAGACACGTTTACTTTTCATATTTCATGACAGTTGGCTGAGACGGCCAAAACATGCGCTCGTGGAAACTTTTTTCAAAATCCACTTTGGGCTTGTAAGATGTTGTAAAGTGACTTTCTGTCACAATGCACTACATGCACCTCAACACCCAACTTCATGAACACCACATCAGAGTGAATGATGCGACTGAACCGCGTGCGCTGGAGCCACCAGTGAGCGGCCAGTAGCTCATTGAGGCCCTTTGTGTTGTATGCGCTTGGTTTCAAGCTTCTAAGACCTTCCAATTTCAAGCTATGAAGGAAAAGTGAAGACACGTTTACTTTTCATATTTCATGACAGTTGGCTGAGACGGCCAAAACATGCGCTCGTGGAAACTTTTTTCAAAATCCACTTTGGGCTTGTAAGATGTTGTAAAGTGACTTTCTGTCACAATGCACTACATGCACCTCAACACCCAACTTCATGAACACCACATCAGAGTGAATGATGCGACTGAACCGCGTGCGCTGGAGCCACCAGTGAGCGGCCAGTAGCTCATTGAGGCCCTTTGTGTTGTATGCGCTTGGTTTCAAGCTTCTAAGACCTTCCAATTTCAAGCTATGAAGGAAAAGTGAAGACACGTTTACTTTTCATATTTCATGACAGTTGGCTGAGACGGCCAAAACATGCGCTCGTGGAAACTTTTTTCAAAATCCACTTTGGGCTTGTAAGATGTTGTAAAGTGACTTTCTGTCACAATGCACTACATGCACCTCAACACCCAACTTCATGAACACCACATCAGAGTGAATGATGCGACTGAACCGCGTGCGCTGGAGCCACCAGTGAGCGGCCAGTAGCTCATTGAGGCCCTTTGTGTTGTATGCGCTTGGTTTCAAGCTTCTAAGACCTTCCAATTTCAAGCTATGAAGGAAAAGTGAAGACACGTTTACTTTTCATATTTCATGACAGTTGGCTGAGACGGCCAAAACATGCGCTCGTGGAAACTTTTTTCAAAATCCACTTTGGGCTTGTAAGATGTTGTAAAGTGACTTTCTGTCACAATGCACTACATGCACCTCAACACCCAACTTCATGAACACCACATCAGAGTGAATGATGCGACTGAACCGCGTGCGCTGGAGCCACCAGTGAGCGGCCAGTAGCTCATTGAGGCCCTTTGTGTTGTATGCGCTTGGTTTCAAGCTTCTAAGACCTTCCAATTTCAAGCTATGAAGGAAAAGTGAAGACACGTTTACTTTTCATATTTCATGACAGTTGGCTGAGACGGCCAAAACATGCGCTCGTGGAAACTTTTTTCAAAATCCACTTTGGGCTTGTAAGATGTTGTAAAGTGACTTTCTGTCACAATGCACTACATGCACCTCAACACCCAACTTCATGAACACCACATCAGAGTGAATGATGCGACTGAACCGCGTGCGCTGGAGCCACCAGTGAGCGGCCAGTAGCTCATTGAGGCCCTTTGTGTTGTATGCGCTTGGTTTCAAGCTTCTAAGACCTTCCAATTTCAAGCTATGAAGGAAAAGTGAAGACACGTTTACTTTTCATATTTCATGACAGTTGGCTGAGACGGCCAAAACATGCGCTCGTGGAAACTTTTTTCAAAATCCACTTTGGGCTTGTAAGATGTTGTAAAGTGACTTTCTGTCACAATGCACTACATGCACCTCAACACCCAACTTCATGAACACCACATCAGAGTGAATGATGCGACTGAACCGCGTGCGCTGGAGCCACCAGTGAGCGGCCAGTAGCTCATTGAGGCCCTTTGTGTTGTATGCGCTTGGTTTCAAGCTTCTAAGACCTTCCAATTTCAAGCTATGAAGGAAAAGTGAAGACACGTTTACTTTTCATATTTCATGACAGTTGGCTGAGACGGCCAAAACATGCGCTCGTGGAAACTTTTTTCAAAATCCACTTTGGGCTTGTAAGATGTTGTAAAGTGACTTTCTGTCACAATGCACTACATGCACCTCAACACCCAACTTCATGAACACCACATCAGAGTGAATGATGCGACTGAACCGCGTGCGCTGGAGCCACCAGTGAGCGGCCAGTAGCTCATTGAGGCCCTTTGTGTTGTATGCGCTTGGTTTCAAGCTTCTAAGACCTTCCAATTTCAAGCTATGAAGGAAAAGTGAAGACACGTTTACTTTTCATATTTCATGACAGTTGGCTGAGACGGCCAAAACATGCGCTCGTGGAAACTTTTTTCAAAATCCACTTTGGGCTTGTAAGATGTTGTAAAGTGACTTTCTGTCACAATGCACTACATGCACCTCAACACCCAACTTCATGAACACCACATCAGAGTGAATGATGCGACTGAACCGCGTGCGCTGGAGCCACCAGTGAGCGGCCAGTAGCTCATTGAGGCCCTTTGTGTTGTATGCGCTTGGTTTCAAGCTTCTAAGACCTTCCAATTTCAAGCTATGAAGGAAAAGTGAAGACACGTTTACTTTTCATATTTCATGACAGTTGGCTGAGACGGCCAAAACATGCGCTCGTGGAAACTTTTTTCAAAATCCACTTTGGGCTTGTAAGATGTTGTAAAGTGACTTTCTGTCACAATGCACTACATGCACCTCAACACCCAACTTCATGAACACCACATCAGAGTGAATGATGCGACTGAACCGCGTGCGCTGGAGCCACCAGTGAGCGGCCAGTAGCTCATTGAGGCCCTTTGTGTTGTATGCGCTTGGTTTCAAGCTTCTAAGACCTTCCAATTTCAAGCTATGAAGGAAAAGTGAAGACACGTTTACTTTTCATATTTCATGACAGTTGGCTGAGACGGCCAAAACATGCGCTCGTGGAAACTTTTTTCAAAATCCACTTTGGGCTTGTAAGATGTTGTAAAGTGACTTTCTGTCACAATGCACTACATGCACCTCAACACCCAACTTCATGAACACCACATCAGAGTGAATGATGCGACTGAACCGCGTGCGCTGGAGCCACCAGTGAGCGGCCAGTAGCTCATTGAGGCCCTTTGTGTTGTATGCGCTTGGTTTCAAGCTTCTAAGACCTTCCAATTTCAAGCTATGAAGGAAAAGTGAAGACACGTTTACTTTTCATATTTCATGACAGTTGGCTGAGACGGCCAAAACATGCGCTCGTGGAAACTTTTTTCAAAATCCACTTTGGGCTTGTAAGATGTTGTAAAGTGACTTTCTGTCACAATGCACTACATGCACCTCAACACCCAACTTCATGAACACCACATCAGAGTGAATGATGCGACTGAACCGCGTGCGCTGGAGCCACCAGTGAGCGGCCAGTAGCTCATTGAGGCCCTTTGTGTTGTATGCGCTTGGTTTCAAGCTTCTAAGACCTTCCAATTTCAAGCTATGAAGGAAAAGTGAAGACACGTTTACTTTTCATATTTCATGACAGTTGGCTGAGACGGCCAAAACATGCGCTCGTGGAAACTTTTTTCAAAATCCACTTTGGGCTTGTAAGATGTTGTAAAGTGACTTTCTGTCACAATGCACTACATGCACCTCAACACCCAACTTCATGAACACCACATCAGAGTGAATGATGCGACTGAACCGCGTGCGCTGGAGCCACCAGTGAGCGGCCAGTAGCTCATTGAGGCCCTTTGTGTTGTATGCGCTTGGTTTCAAGCTTCTAAGACCTTCCAATTTCAAGCTATGAAGGAAAAGTGAAGACACGTTTACTTTTCATATTTCATGACAGTTGGCTGAGACGGCCAAAACATGCGCTCGTGGAAACTTTTTTCAAAATCCACTTTGGGCTTGTAAGATGTTGTAAAGTGACTTTCTGTCACAATGCACTACATGCACCTCAACACCCAACTTCATGAACACCACATCAGAGTGAATGATGCGACTGAACCGCGTGCGCTGGAGCCACCAGTGAGCGGCCAGTAGCTCATTGAGGCCCTTTGTGTTGTATGCGCTTGGTTTCAAGCTTCTAAGACCTTCCAATTTCAAGCTATGAAGGAAAAGTGAAGACACGTTTACTTTTCATATTTCATGACAGTTGGCTGAGACGGCCAAAACATGCGCTCGTGGAAACTTTTTTCAAAATCCACTTTGGGCTTGTAAGATGTTGTAAAGTGACTTTCTGTCACAATGCACTACATGCACCTCAACACCCAACTTCATGAACACCACATCAGAGTGAATGATGCGACTGAACCGCGTGCGCTGGAGCCACCAGTGAGCGGCCAGTAGCTCATTGAGGCCCTTTGTGTTGTATGCGCTTGGTTTCAAGCTTCTAAGACCTTCCAATTTCAAGCTATGAAGGAAAAGTGAAGACACGTTTACTTTTCATATTTCATGACAGTTGGCTGAGACGGCCAAAACATGCGCTCGTGGAAACTTTTTTCAAAATCCACTTTGGGCTTGTAAGATGTTGTAAAGTGACTTTCTGTCACAATGCACTACATGCACCTCAACACCCAACTTCATGAACACCACATCAGAGTGAATGATGCGACTGAACCGCGTGCGCTGGAGCCACCAGTGAGCGGCCAGTAGCTCATTGAGGCCCTTTGTGTTGTATGCGCTTGGTTTCAAGCTTCTAAGACCTTCCAATTTCAAGCTATGAAGGAAAAGTGAAGACACGTTTACTTTTCATATTTCATGACAGTTGGCTGAGACGGCCAAAACATGCGCTCGTGGAAACTTTTTTCAAAATCCACTTTGGGCTTGTAAGATGTTGTAAAGTGACTTTCTGTCACAATGCACTACATGCACCTCAACACCCAACTTCATGAACACCACATCAGAGTGAATGATGCGACTGAACCGCGTGCGCTGGAGCCACCAGTGAGCGGCCAGTAGCTCATTGAGGCCCTTTGTGTTGTATGCGCTTGGTTTCAAGCTTCTAAGACCTTCCAATTTCAAGCTATGAAGGAAAAGTGAAGACACGTTTACTTTTCATATTTCATGACAGTTGGCTGAGACGGCCAAAACATGCGCTCGTGGAAACTTTTTTCAAAATCCACTTTGGGCTTGTAAGATGTTGTAAAGTGACTTTCTGTCACAATGCACTACATGCACCTCAACACCCAACTTCATGAACACCACATCAGAGTGAATGATGCGACTGAACCGCGTGCGCTGGAGCCACCAGTGAGCGGCCAGTAGCTCATTGAGGCCCTTTGTGTTGTATGCGCTTGGTTTCAAGCTTCTAAGACCTTCCAATTTCAAGCTATGAAGGAAAAGTGAAGACACGTTTACTTTTCATATTTCATGACAGTTGGCTGAGACGGCCAAAACATGCGCTCGTGGAAACTTTTTTCAAAATCCACTTTGGGCTTGTAAGATGTTGTAAAGTGACTTTCTGTCACAATGCACTACATGCACCTCAACACCCAACTTCATGAACACCACATCAGAGTGAATGATGCGACTGAACCGCGTGCGCTGGAGCCACCAGTGAGCGGCCAGTAGCTCATTGAGGCCCTTTGTGTTGTATGCGCTTGGTTTCAAGCTTCTAAGACCTTCCAATTTCAAGCTATGAAGGAAAAGTGAAGACACGTTTACTTTTCATATTTCATGACAGTTGGCTGAGACGGCCAAAACATGCGCTCGTGGAAACTTTTTTCAAAATCCACTTTGGGCTTGTAAGATGTTGTAAAGTGACTTTCTGTCACAATGCACTACATGCACCTCAACACCCAACTTCATGAACACCACATCAGAGTGAATGATGCGACTGAACCGCGTGCGCTGGAGCCACCAGTGAGCGGCCAGTAGCTCATTGAGGCCCTTTGTGTTGTATGCGCTTGGTTTCAAGCTTCTAAGACCTTCCAATTTCAAGCTATGAAGGAAAAGTGAAGACACGTTTACTTTTCATATTTCATGACAGTTGGCTGAGACGGCCAAAACATGCGCTCGTGGAAACTTTTTTCAAAATCCACTTTGGGCTTGTAAGATGTTGTAAAGTGACTTTCTGTCACAATGCACTACATGCACCTCAACACCCAACTTCATGAACACCACATCAGAGTGAATGATGCGACTGAACCGCGTGCGCTGGAGCCACCAGTGAGCGGCCAGTAGCTCATTGAGGCCCTTTGTGTTGTATGCGCTTGGTTTCAAGCTTCTAAGACCTTCCAATTTCAAGCTATGAAGGAAAAGTGAAGACACGTTTACTTTTCATATTTCATGACAGTTGGCTGAGACGGCCAAAACATGCGCTCGTGGAAACTTTTTTCAAAATCCACTTTGGGCTTGTAAGATGTTGTAAAGTGACTTTCTGTCACAATGCACTACATGCACCTCAACACCCAACTTCATGAACACCACATCAGAGTGAATGATGCGACTGAACCGCGTGCGCTGGAGCCACCAGTGAGCGGCCAGTAGCTCATTGAGGCCCTTTGTGTTGTATGCGCTTGGTTTCAAGCTTCTAAGACCTTCCAATTTCAAGCTATGAAGGAAAAGTGAAGACACGTTTACTTTTCATATTTCATGACAGTTGGCTGAGACGGCCAAAACATGCGCTCGTGGAAACTTTTTTCAAAATCCACTTTGGGCTTGTAAGATGTTGTAAAGTGACTTTCTGTCACAATGCACTACATGCACCTCAACACCCAACTTCATGAACACCACATCAGAGTGAATGATGCGACTGAACCGCGTGCGCTGGAGCCACCAGTGAGCGGCCAGTAGCTCATTGAGGCCCTTTGTGTTGTATGCGCTTGGTTTCAAGCTTCTAAGACCTTCCAATTTCAAGCTATGAAGGAAAAGTGAAGACACGTTTACTTTTCATATTTCATGACAGTTGGCTGAGACGGCCAAAACATGCGCTCGTGGAAACTTTTTTCAAAATCCACTTTGGGCTTGTAAGATGTTGTAAAGTGACTTTCTGTCACAATGCACTACATGCACCTCAACACCCAACTTCATGAACACCACATCAGAGTGAATGATGCGACTGAACCGCGTGCGCTGGAGCCACCAGTGAGCGGCCAGTAGCTCATTGAGGCCCTTTGTGTTGTATGCGCTTGGTTTCAAGCTTCTAAGACCTTCCAATTTCAAGCTATGAAGGAAAAGTGAAGACACGTTTACTTTTCATATTTCATGACAGTTGGCTGAGACGGCCAAAACATGCGCTCGTGGAAACTTTTTTCAAAATCCACTTTGGGCTTGTAAGATGTTGTAAAGTGACTTTCTGTCACAATGCACTACATGCACCTCAACACCCAACTTCATGAACACCACATCAGAGTGAATGATGCGACTGAACCGCGTGCGCTGGAGCCACCAGTGAGCGGCCAGTAGCTCATTGAGGCCCTTTGTGTTGTATGCGCTTGGTTTCAAGCTTCTAAGACCTTCCAATTTCAAGCTATGAAGGAAAAGTGAAGACACGTTTACTTTTCATATTTCATGACAGTTGGCTGAGACGGCCAAAACATGCGCTCGTGGAAACTTTTTTCAAAATCCACTTTGGGCTTGTAAGATGTTGTAAAGTGACTTTCTGTCACAATGCACTACATGCACCTCAACACCCAACTTCATGAACACCACATCAGAGTGAATGATGCGACTGAACCGCGTGCGCTGGAGCCACCAGTGAGCGGCCAGTAGCTCATTGAGGCCCTTTGTGTTGTATGCGCTTGGTTTCAAGCTTCTAAGACCTTCCAATTTCAAGCTATGAAGGAAAAGTGAAGACACGTTTACTTTTCATATTTCATGACAGTTGGCTGAGACGGCCAAAACATGCGCTCGTGGAAACTTTTTTCAAAATCCACTTTGGGCTTGTAAGATGTTGTAAAGTGACTTTCTGTCACAATGCACTACATGCACCTCAACACCCAACTTCATGAACACCACATCAGAGTGAATGATGCGACTGAACCGCGTGCGCTGGAGCCACCAGTGAGCGGCCAGTAGCTCATTGAGGCCCTTTGTGTTGTATGCGCTTGGTTTCAAGCTTCTAAGACCTTCCAATTTCAAGCTATGAAGGAAAAGTGAAGACACGTTTACTTTTCATATTTCATGACAGTTGGCTGAGACGGCCAAAACATGCGCTCGTGGAAACTTTTTTCAAAATCCACTTTGGGCTTGTAAGATGTTGTAAAGTGACTTTCTGTCACAATGCACTACATGCACCTCAACACCCAACTTCATGAACACCACATCAGAGTGAATGATGCGACTGAACCGCGTGCGCTGGAGCCACCAGTGAGCGGCCAGTAGCTCATTGAGGCCCTTTGTGTTGTATGCGCTTGGTTTCAAGCTTCTAAGACCTTCCAATTTCAAGCTATGAAGGAAAAGTGAAGACACGTTTACTTTTCATATTTCATGACAGTTGGCTGAGACGGCCAAAACATGCGCTCGTGGAAACTTTTTTCAAAATCCACTTTGGGCTTGTAAGATGTTGTAAAGTGACTTTCTGTCACAATGCACTACATGCACCTCAACACCCAACTTCATGAACACCACATCAGAGTGAATGATGCGACTGAACCGCGTGCGCTGGAGCCACCAGTGAGCGGCCAGTAGCTCATTGAGGCCCTTTGTGTTGTATGCGCTTGGTTTCAAGCTTCTAAGACCTTCCAATTTCAAGCTATGAAGGAAAAGTGAAGACACGTTTACTTTTCATATTTCATGACAGTTGGCTGAGACGGCCAAAACATGCGCTCGTGGAAACTTTTTTCAAAATCCACTTTGGGCTTGTAAGATGTTGTAAAGTGACTTTCTGTCACAATGCACTACATGCACCTCAACACCCAACTTCATGAACACCACATCAGAGTGAATGATGCGACTGAACCGCGTGCGCTGGAGCCACCAGTGAGCGGCCAGTAGCTCATTGAGGCCCTTTGTGTTGTATGCGCTTGGTTTCAAGCTTCTAAGACCTTCCAATTTCAAGCTATGAAGGAAAAGTGAAGACACGTTTACTTTTCATATTTCATGACAGTTGGCTGAGACGGCCAAAACATGCGCTCGTGGAAACTTTTTTCAAAATCCACTTTGGGCTTGTAAGATGTTGTAAAGTGACTTTCTGTCACAATGCACTACATGCACCTCAACACCCAACTTCATGAACACCACATCAGAGTGAATGATGCGACTGAACCGCGTGCGCTGGAGCCACCAGTGAGCGGCCAGTAGCTCATTGAGGCCCTTTGTGTTGTATGCGCTTGGTTTCAAGCTTCTAAGACCTTCCAATTTCAAGCTATGAAGGAAAAGTGAAGACACGTTTACTTTTCATATTTCATGACAGTTGGCTGAGACGGCCAAAACATGCGCTCGTGGAAACTTTTTTCAAAATCCACTTTGGGCTTGTAAGATGTTGTAAAGTGACTTTCTGTCACAATGCACTACATGCACCTCAACACCCAACTTCATGAACACCACATCAGAGTGAATGATGCGACTGAACCGCGTGCGCTGGAGCCACCAGTGAGCGGCCAGTAGCTCATTGAGGCCCTTTGTGTTGTATGCGCTTGGTTTCAAGCTTCTAAGACCTTCCAATTTCAAGCTATGAAGGAAAAGTGAAGACACGTTTACTTTTCATATTTCATGACAGTTGGCTGAGACGGCCAAAACATGCGCTCGTGGAAACTTTTTTCAAAATCCACTTTGGGCTTGTAAGATGTTGTAAAGTGACTTTCTGTCACAATGCACTACATGCACCTCAACACCCAACTTCATGAACACCACATCAGAGTGAATGATGCGACTGAACCGCGTGCGCTGGAGCCACCAGTGAGCGGCCAGTAGCTCATTGAGGCCCTTTGTGTTGTATGCGCTTGGTTTCAAGCTTCTAAGACCTTCCAATTTCAAGCTATGAAGGAAAAGTGAAGACACGTTTACTTTTCATATTTCATGACAGTTGGCTGAGACGGCCAAAACATGCGCTCGTGGAAACTTTTTTCAAAATCCACTTTGGGCTTGTAAGATGTTGTAAAGTGACTTTCTGTCACAATGCACTACATGCACCTCAACACCCAACTTCATGAACACCACATCAGAGTGAATGATGCGACTGAACCGCGTGCGCTGGAGCCACCAGTGAGCGGCCAGTAGCTCATTGAGGCCCTTTGTGTTGTATGCGCTTGGTTTCAAGCTTCTAAGACCTTCCAATTTCAAGCTATGAAGGAAAAGTGAAGACACGTTTACTTTTCATATTTCATGACAGTTGGCTGAGACGGCCAAAACATGCGCTCGTGGAAACTTTTTTCAAAATCCACTTTGGGCTTGTAAGATGTTGTAAAGTGACTTTCTGTCACAATGCACTACATGCACCTCAACACCCAACTTCATGAACACCACATCAGAGTGAATGATGCGACTGAACCGCGTGCGCTGGAGCCACCAGTGAGCGGCCAGTAGCTCATTGAGGCCCTTTGTGTTGTATGCGCTTGGTTTCAAGCTTCTAAGACCTTCCAATTTCAAGCTATGAAGGAAAAGTGAAGACACGTTTACTTTTCATATTTCATGACAGTTGGCTGAGACGGCCAAAACATGCGCTCGTGGAAACTTTTTTCAAAATCCACTTTGGGCTTGTAAGATGTTGTAAAGTGACTTTCTGTCACAATGCACTACATGCACCTCAACACCCAACTTCATGAACACCACATCAGAGTGAATGATGCGACTGAACCGCGTGCGCTGGAGCCACCAGTGAGCGGCCAGTAGCTCATTGAGGCCCTTTGTGTTGTATGCGCTTGGTTTCAAGCTTCTAAGACCTTCCAATTTCAAGCTATGAAGGAAAAGTGAAGACACGTTTACTTTTCATATTTCATGACAGTTGGCTGAGACGGCCAAAACATGCGCTCGTGGAAACTTTTTTCAAAATCCACTTTGGGCTTGTAAGATGTTGTAAAGTGACTTTCTGTCACAATGCACTACATGCACCTCAACACCCAACTTCATGAACACCACATCAGAGTGAATGATGCGACTGAACCGCGTGCGCTGGAGCCACCAGTGAGCGGCCAGTAGCTCATTGAGGCCCTTTGTGTTGTATGCGCTTGGTTTCAAGCTTCTAAGACCTTCCAATTTCAAGCTATGAAGGAAAAGTGAAGACACGTTTACTTTTCATATTTCATGACAGTTGGCTGAGACGGCCAAAACATGCGCTCGTGGAAACTTTTTTCAAAATCCACTTTGGGCTTGTAAGATGTTGTAAAGTGACTTTCTGTCACAATGCACTACATGCACCTCAACACCCAACTTCATGAACACCACATCAGAGTGAATGATGCGACTGAACCGCGTGCGCTGGAGCCACCAGTGAGCGGCCAGTAGCTCATTGAGGCCCTTTGTGTTGTATGCGCTTGGTTTCAAGCTTCTAAGACCTTCCAATTTCAAGCTATGAAGGAAAAGTGAAGACACGTTTACTTTTCATATTTCATGACAGTTGGCTGAGACGGCCAAAACATGCGCTCGTGGAAACTTTTTTCAAAATCCACTTTGGGCTTGTAAGATGTTGTAAAGTGACTTTCTGTCACAATGCACTACATGCACCTCAACACCCAACTTCATGAACACCACATCAGAGTGAATGATGCGACTGAACCGCGTGCGCTGGAGCCACCAGTGAGCGGCCAGTAGCTCATTGAGGCCCTTTGTGTTGTATGCGCTTGGTTTCAAGCTTCTAAGACCTTCCAATTTCAAGCTATGAAGGAAAAGTGAAGACACGTTTACTTTTCATATTTCATGACAGTTGGCTGAGACGGCCAAAACATGCGCTCGTGGAAACTTTTTTCAAAATCCACTTTGGGCTTGTAAGATGTTGTAAAGTGACTTTCTGTCACAATGCACTACATGCACCTCAACACCCAACTTCATGAACACCACATCAGAGTGAATGATGCGACTGAACCGCGTGCGCTGGAGCCACCAGTGAGCGGCCAGTAGCTCATTGAGGCCCTTTGTGTTGTATGCGCTTGGTTTCAAGCTTCTAAGACCTTCCAATTTCAAGCTATGAAGGAAAAGTGAAGACACGTTTACTTTTCATATTTCATGACAGTTGGCTGAGACGGCCAAAACATGCGCTCGTGGAAACTTTTTTCAAAATCCACTTTGGGCTTGTAAGATGTTGTAAAGTGACTTTCTGTCACAATGCACTACATGCACCTCAACACCCAACTTCATGAACACCACATCAGAGTGAATGATGCGACTGAACCGCGTGCGCTGGAGCCACCAGTGAGCGGCCAGTAGCTCATTGAGGCCCTTTGTGTTGTATGCGCTTGGTTTCAAGCTTCTAAGACCTTCCAATTTCAAGCTATGAAGGAAAAGTGAAGACACGTTTACTTTTCATATTTCATGACAGTTGGCTGAGACGGCCAAAACATGCGCTCGTGGAAACTTTTTTCAAAATCCACTTTGGGCTTGTAAGATGTTGTAAAGTGACTTTCTGTCACAATGCACTACATGCACCTCAACACCCAACTTCATGAACACCACATCAGAGTGAATGATGCGACTGAACCGCGTGCGCTGGAGCCACCAGTGAGCGGCCAGTAGCTCATTGAGGCCCTTTGTGTTGTATGCGCTTGGTTTCAAGCTTCTAAGACCTTCCAATTTCAAGCTATGAAGGAAAAGTGAAGACACGTTTACTTTTCATATTTCATGACAGTTGGCTGAGACGGCCAAAACATGCGCTCGTGGAAACTTTTTTCAAAATCCACTTTGGGCTTGTAAGATGTTGTAAAGTGACTTTCTGTCACAATGCACTACATGCACCTCAACACCCAACTTCATGAACACCACATCAGAGTGAATGATGCGACTGAACCGCGTGCGCTGGAGCCACCAGTGAGCGGCCAGTAGCTCATTGAGGCCCTTTGTGTTGTATGCGCTTGGTTTCAAGCTTCTAAGACCTTCCAATTTCAAGCTATGAAGGAAAAGTGAAGACACGTTTACTTTTCATATTTCATGACAGTTGGCTGAGACGGCCAAAACATGCGCTCGTGGAAACTTTTTTCAAAATCCACTTTGGGCTTGTAAGATGTTGTAAAGTGACTTTCTGTCACAATGCACTACATGCACCTCAACACCCAACTTCATGAACACCACATCAGAGTGAATGATGCGACTGAACCGCGTGCGCTGGAGCCACCAGTGAGCGGCCAGTAGCTCATTGAGGCCCTTTGTGTTGTATGCGCTTGGTTTCAAGCTTCTAAGACCTTCCAATTTCAAGCTATGAAGGAAAAGTGAAGACACGTTTACTTTTCATATTTCATGACAGTTGGCTGAGACGGCCAAAACATGCGCTCGTGGAAACTTTTTTCAAAATCCACTTTGGGCTTGTAAGATGTTGTAAAGTGACTTTCTGTCACAATGCACTACATGCACCTCAACACCCAACTTCATGAACACCACATCAGAGTGAATGATGCGACTGAACCGCGTGCGCTGGAGCCACCAGTGAGCGGCCAGTAGCTCATTGAGGCCCTTTGTGTTGTATGCGCTTGGTTTCAAGCTTCTAAGACCTTCCAATTTCAAGCTATGAAGGAAAAGTGAAGACACGTTTACTTTTCATATTTCATGACAGTTGGCTGAGACGGCCAAAACATGCGCTCGTGGAAACTTTTTTCAAAATCCACTTTGGGCTTGTAAGATGTTGTAAAGTGACTTTCTGTCACAATGCACTACATGCACCTCAACACCCAACTTCATGAACACCACATCAGAGTGAATGATGCGACTGAACCGCGTGCGCTGGAGCCACCAGTGAGCGGCCAGTAGCTCATTGAGGCCCTTTGTGTTGTATGCGCTTGGTTTCAAGCTTCTAAGACCTTCCAATTTCAAGCTATGAAGGAAAAGTGAAGACACGTTTACTTTTCATATTTCATGACAGTTGGCTGAGACGGCCAAAACATGCGCTCGTGGAAACTTTTTTCAAAATCCACTTTGGGCTTGTAAGATGTTGTAAAGTGACTTTCTGTCACAATGCACTACATGCACCTCAACACCCAACTTCATGAACACCACATCAGAGTGAATGATGCGACTGAACCGCGTGCGCTGGAGCCACCAGTGAGCGGCCAGTAGCTCATTGAGGCCCTTTGTGTTGTATGCGCTTGGTTTCAAGCTTCTAAGACCTTCCAATTTCAAGCTATGAAGGAAAAGTGAAGACACGTTTACTTTTCATATTTCATGACAGTTGGCTGAGACGGCCAAAACATGCGCTCGTGGAAACTTTTTTCAAAATCCACTTTGGGCTTGTAAGATGTTGTAAAGTGACTTTCTGTCACAATGCACTACATGCACCTCAACACCCAACTTCATGAACACCACATCAGAGTGAATGATGCGACTGAACCGCGTGCGCTGGAGCCACCAGTGAGCGGCCAGTAGCTCATTGAGGCCCTTTGTGTTGTATGCGCTTGGTTTCAAGCTTCTAAGACCTTCCAATTTCAAGCTATGAAGGAAAAGTGAAGACACGTTTACTTTTCATATTTCATGACAGTTGGCTGAGACGGCCAAAACATGCGCTCGTGGAAACTTTTTTCAAAATCCACTTTGGGCTTGTAAGATGTTGTAAAGTGACTTTCTGTCACAATGCACTACATGCACCTCAACACCCAACTTCATGAACACCACATCAGAGTGAATGATGCGACTGAACCGCGTGCGCTGGAGCCACCAGTGAGCGGCCAGTAGCTCATTGAGGCCCTTTGTGTTGTATGCGCTTGGTTTCAAGCTTCTAAGACCTTCCAATTTCAAGCTATGAAGGAAAAGTGAAGACACGTTTACTTTTCATATTTCATGACAGTTGGCTGAGACGGCCAAAACATGCGCTCGTGGAAACTTTTTTCAAAATCCACTTTGGGCTTGTAAGATGTTGTAAAGTGACTTTCTGTCACAATGCACTACATGCACCTCAACACCCAACTTCATGAACACCACATCAGAGTGAATGATGCGACTGAACCGCGTGCGCTGGAGCCACCAGTGAGCGGCCAGTAGCTCATTGAGGCCCTTTGTGTTGTATGCGCTTGGTTTCAAGCTTCTAAGACCTTCCAATTTCAAGCTATGAAGGAAAAGTGAAGACACGTTTACTTTTCATATTTCATGACAGTTGGCTGAGACGGCCAAAACATGCGCTCGTGGAAACTTTTTTCAAAATCCACTTTGGGCTTGTAAGATGTTGTAAAGTGACTTTCTGTCACAATGCACTACATGCACCTCAACACCCAACTTCATGAACACCACATCAGAGTGAATGATGCGACTGAACCGCGTGCGCTGGAGCCACCAGTGAGCGGCCAGTAGCTCATTGAGGCCCTTTGTGTTGTATGCGCTTGGTTTCAAGCTTCTAAGACCTTCCAATTTCAAGCTATGAAGGAAAAGTGAAGACACGTTTACTTTTCATATTTCATGACAGTTGGCTGAGACGGCCAAAACATGCGCTCGTGGAAACTTTTTTCAAAATCCACTTTGGGCTTGTAAGATGTTGTAAAGTGACTTTCTGTCACAATGCACTACATGCACCTCAACACCCAACTTCATGAACACCACATCAGAGTGAATGATGCGACTGAACCGCGTGCGCTGGAGCCACCAGTGAGCGGCCAGTAGCTCATTGAGGCCCTTTGTGTTGTATGCGCTTGGTTTCAAGCTTCTAAGACCTTCCAATTTCAAGCTATGAAGGAAAAGTGAAGACACGTTTACTTTTCATATTTCATGACAGTTGGCTGAGACGGCCAAAACATGCGCTCGTGGAAACTTTTTTCAAAATCCACTTTGGGCTTGTAAGATGTTGTAAAGTGACTTTCTGTCACAATGCACTACATGCACCTCAACACCCAACTTCATGAACACCACATCAGAGTGAATGATGCGACTGAACCGCGTGCGCTGGAGCCACCAGTGAGCGGCCAGTAGCTCATTGAGGCCCTTTGTGTTGTATGCGCTTGGTTTCAAGCTTCTAAGACCTTCCAATTTCAAGCTATGAAGGAAAAGTGAAGACACGTTTACTTTTCATATTTCATGACAGTTGGCTGAGACGGCCAAAACATGCGCTCGTGGAAACTTTTTTCAAAATCCACTTTGGGCTTGTAAGATGTTGTAAAGTGACTTTCTGTCACAATGCACTACATGCACCTCAACACCCAACTTCATGAACACCACATCAGAGTGAATGATGCGACTGAACCGCGTGCGCTGGAGCCACCAGTGAGCGGCCAGTAGCTCATTGAGGCCCTTTGTGTTGTATGCGCTTGGTTTCAAGCTTCTAAGACCTTCCAATTTCAAGCTATGAAGGAAAAGTGAAGACACGTTTACTTTTCATATTTCATGACAGTTGGCTGAGACGGCCAAAACATGCGCTCGTGGAAACTTTTTTCAAAATCCACTTTGGGCTTGTAAGATGTTGTAAAGTGACTTTCTGTCACAATGCACTACATGCACCTCAACACCCAACTTCATGAACACCACATCAGAGTGAATGATGCGACTGAACCGCGTGCGCTGGAGCCACCAGTGAGCGGCCAGTAGCTCATTGAGGCCCTTTGTGTTGTATGCGCTTGGTTTCAAGCTTCTAAGACCTTCCAATTTCAAGCTATGAAGGAAAAGTGAAGACACGTTTACTTTTCATATTTCATGACAGTTGGCTGAGACGGCCAAAACATGCGCTCGTGGAAACTTTTTTCAAAATCCACTTTGGGCTTGTAAGATGTTGTAAAGTGACTTTCTGTCACAATGCACTACATGCACCTCAACACCCAACTTCATGAACACCACATCAGAGTGACGGCCAGTAGCTCATGAGGCCCTTTGTGTTGGAGTTTTCATGACAGTTGGCTGAGACTGGCCAAAACATGCGCTCGTGGAAACTTTTTCAAAATCCACTTTGGGCTTGTAAGATGTTAGTAAAGTGACTTTTGAAGGTAGACAGTTTAAAGCTGAAACATTCCAGTTCTAACTTAACTAACGATTTCTGTTCATGTTAAAATGTTGATTAGCTAACTTAGCTAATGATTTCTAGCAGTTGTGCTAAAAATGCTAATTATGTTAGCAATGCTAACTTTACTAACAATGCTAACCAGGTTGATTAGCTAACTTAACCGATGATTTCTAGCAGTAATGCTAAAAATGCTAACTATGCTAACAATGCTAGATTTGCTAACAATGCTAACCAGGTTGATTAGCTAACTTAGTTGATGATTTTTTGCAGTTATGCTAAAAATGCTAGCTATGCTAACAAAGCTAACCATGCTAACTAGATAACTTGCTAGTGAGGACTTTTATTTTGAAACATTTGTTGCTAGGGTATCCATGGTGGCCACTATCAGGAAACAAGAAGTTACTGCAGTATAATCATGTTGGTTGCTATGGAAACGGTCATAAACGCTTAATTTTAATGGTTGCTATGTTGGTTGCTAGGTACATGGAGGTTTCATGTAGTTGACTGGAGGCATAGTTGATGATAACTGACAGTTGGAATGGTTGAACAGTTAAATAGTTGAGTAGTTTCAATGGTCAAATGATTTAATAGTGTATTATTGCAGTGAGGACTTTTATTTTGAAACAGTTGTGGGAGGAAACAGTTAACAGGATCTGTAGTCTTAATGAGATTGTATGCTTAAAGCCTGAGACAGAAGGTGCCTCTCATATAGCGTTCACGCGTCCTCTCTCGCTCCTCACTGATCTACATAAAGAATGATGGAGCGGCAACAATGGGATAGTCTAGCCCTTCTTCTATCTTTCTTTATGTAGATCATTGAGGATCGAGGAGCGAGGGAGGACATATAAACGCTGCTTGAGAGGGACCCACAGTAAATACTTTAAAAGTTGTATGTAGATAGTCTAATTAATGTTGATAGACAGAATGTTTAATGGATGTTGATAGGCAGATTGTTTAATAGATATTGATTGACAGTTTAATGGTGGATGAGTGAATGGTCTGAAGAAGATGAATGGATAGAAGGTTGGATGGAATGTGCCTTATATTCTTGTTAAGGCTGGCTTACATTGCACGATTTTGGTCTGTTTTAACAGTCGGCGACTAAATTTCCAAAATCGGGCGGAAATCTTGGGAGTTGTACTGAAATCGCAGCGCGCTCCCGTCATCTAAATCGTTTAGTGTAAGGTGCCAATCTTAGCGGTTTTAAGTCCGTCGGAGGCAGTCTTTTTCTAGTTTTGCCGTTACGACAATATCAAACATGTTTGATATTATCGGAAGTCTTTTCAGTCGTGGCTCATGCAAATAGTGACGTGAACATTAAAAACCAATAGTAACCTTGCGCAAACATGAAACAGGAAGGGGCAAAATAGGCGACAGCTGTAGCCTTTATGATTATTTGTTATTTCATTTCTTATAATTTATTAGTCGGTTGTTCTACGTGACAGAACAGCTCTATATCTGTTAGTGATGTCACACATCAAACAATGCTGCAGAAACGCGAAAAAATTACTTTGATATGAGTAGGCTATCATGTGATTTCCTGTGAATGATGACGTGTAGCCTATTGCACGATGGAAATAATTTGAAGGAATCTAGCAGCAGTCTTGTAAATAGTGACCCACAGTCTTTGCAAAATCCTAATCTGAGACTGGCCTGTGACTAGACTGTGACTAAAACCTCAATGAATTGTCTTTAGATGTGAGAGGGTCTGAGACTGTAGTTTTTCAAAAATCTTTTCCAAATCTTTGCAAAGTCTGGCAATGTAAGGTAGGCTTTAAGAGAGACACTGATACAGCTCTCTAGCTGAGAGTAGTTGACACAGGTGTAATCAATTTAACTGGCTAGTCTTAAGAGTGCCAGAGTGTACTCTTAAAGCCTGAGACAGAGTAAATAATTAAAAAGTTGAAGGTAGATAGTCTAATTAATGTTGATAGACAGAGAGTTTAATGGATGTTGATAGACAGATTGTTTAATAGATGTTGATAGACAGTTTAATGGGTGGATGAGTGAATGGTCTGAAGAAGATGAATGGATAGAATGTTGGATGGAATGTGCCTTATATTCTTGTAGAATGGAGAGACACAGCTCTCTACTGAGAGTAGTGGATACAGATACAGGTGTAATCAATTTAACTGGCTAGTCTTAAGAGAGCCAGCCTGAGACAGAGTAGATTGTTTAAAAGTTGAATGTAGAACGTCTAATTGATGTTGATAGGCAGACCGTTTAGAATGGGTGGATGAGTGAATGGTTTGAAGAAGATGAATGGATATAAAGTTGGATGGAATTAGGAGGACTTATTTTGATACTGTTGTGCACAGAGGATACAGGGGAACAGAATATGTAGTCTTCAGAGAGATTGCCTGAGAGAAACTGACAGTTGGTGCCCAGGTGGCTGACCAGCTGGAGTAAGATTCTAATTGCTGCCATGATGTCATAATGAGCAATGTTAAGTCTATGGGGGAAATTGTAATAGTTTTTAACTAATAGTTTAAAAAGTATAAAAGTTACAAAGTTGAAAAGTCATAGCACACATGTCCTAAGTAAGACCTACGTAACGTAGTTTGAATGAAGTTTCTACGTTAAACGGTTCTAGCTGATTTGCGTGCGTTAGAAGAAGAATAATAAGAAGAAGCCTAGGAAGAACAGTACAGTGCATTTTCATGCACTGTAATGATGCGACTGAACCGCGTGCGCTGGAGCCACCAGTGAGCGGCCAGTAGCTCATTGAGGCCCTTTGTGTTGTATGCGCTTGGTTTCAAGCTTCTAAGACCTTCCAATTTCAAGCTATGAAGGAAAAGTGAAGACACGTTTACTTTTCATATTTCATGACAGTTGGCTGAGACGGCCAAAACATGCGCTCGTGGAAACTTTTTTCAAAATCCACTTTGGGCTTGTAAGATGTTGTAAAGTGACTTTCTGTCACAATGCACTACATGCACCTCAACACCCAACTTCATGAACACCACATCAGAGTGAATGATGCGACTGAACCGCGTGCGCTGGAGCCACCAGTGAGCGGCCAGTAGCTCATTGAGGCCCTTTGTGTTGTATGCGCTTGGTTTCAAGCTTCTAAGACCTTCCAATTTCAAGCTATGAAGGAAAAGTGAAGACACGTTTACTTTTCATATTTCATGACAGTTGGCTGAGACGGCCAAAACATGCGCTCGTGGAAACTTTTTTCAAAATCCACTTTGGGCTTGTAAGATGTTGTAAAGTGACTTTCTGTCACAATGCACTACATGCACCTCAACACCCAACTTCATGAACACCACATCAGAGTGAATGATGCGACTGAACCGCGTGCGCTGGAGCCACCAGTGAGCGGCCAGTAGCTCATTGAGGCCCTTTGTGTTGTATGCGCTTGGTTTCAAGCTTCTAAGACCTTCCAATTTCAAGCTATGAAGGAAAAGTGAAGACACGTTTACTTTTCATATTTCATGACAGTTGGCTGAGACGGCCAAAACATGCGCTCGTGGAAACTTTTTTCAAAATCCACTTTGGGCTTGTAAGATGTTGTAAAGTGACTTTCTGTCACAATGCACTACATGCACCTCAACACCCAACTTCATGAACACCACATCAGAGTGAATGATGCGACTGAACCGCGTGCGCTGGAGCCACCAGTGAGCGGCCAGTAGCTCATTGAGGCCCTTTGTGTTGTATGCGCTTGGTTTCAAGCTTCTAAGACCTTCCAATTTCAAGCTATGAAGGAAAAGTGAAGACACGTTTACTTTTCATATTTCATGACAGTTGGCTGAGACGGCCAAAACATGCGCTCGTGGAAACTTTTTTCAAAATCCACTTTGGGCTTGTAAGATGTTGTAAAGTGACTTTCTGTCACAATGCACTACATGCACCTCAACACCCAACTTCATGAACACCACATCAGAGTGAATGATGCGACTGAACCGCGTGCGCTGGAGCCACCAGTGAGCGGCCAGTAGCTCATTGAGGCCCTTTGTGTTGTATGCGCTTGGTTTCAAGCTTCTAAGACCTTCCAATTTCAAGCTATGAAGGAAAAGTGAAGACACGTTTACTTTTCATATTTCATGACAGTTGGCTGAGACGGCCAAAACATGCGCTCGTGGAAACTTTTTTCAAAATCCACTTTGGGCTTGTAAGATGTTGTAAAGTGACTTTCTGTCACAATGCACTACATGCACCTCAACACCCAACTTCATGAACACCACATCAGAGTGAATGATGCGACTGAACCGCGTGCGCTGGAGCCACCAGTGAGCGGCCAGTAGCTCATTGAGGCCCTTTGTGTTGTATGCGCTTGGTTTCAAGCTTCTAAGACCTTCCAATTTCAAGCTATGAAGGAAAAGTGAAGACACGTTTACTTTTCATATTTCATGACAGTTGGCTGAGACGGCCAAAACATGCGCTCGTGGAAACTTTTTTCAAAATCCACTTTGGGCTTGTAAGATGTTGTAAAGTGACTTTCTGTCACAATGCACTACATGCACCTCAACACCCAACTTCATGAACACCACATCAGAGTGAATGATGCGACTGAACCGCGTGCGCTGGAGCCACCAGTGAGCGGCCAGTAGCTCATTGAGGCCCTTTGTGTTGTATGCGCTTGGTTTCAAGCTTCTAAGACCTTCCAATTTCAAGCTATGAAGGAAAAGTGAAGACACGTTTACTTTTCATATTTCATGACAGTTGGCTGAGACGGCCAAAACATGCGCTCGTGGAAACTTTTTTCAAAATCCACTTTGGGCTTGTAAGATGTTGTAAAGTGACTTTCTGTCACAATGCACTACATGCACCTCAACACCCAACTTCATGAACACCACATCAGAGTGAATGATGCGACTGAACCGCGTGCGCTGGAGCCACCAGTGAGCGGCCAGTAGCTCATTGAGGCCCTTTGTGTTGTATGCGCTTGGTTTCAAGCTTCTAAGACCTTCCAATTTCAAGCTATGAAGGAAAAGTGAAGACACGTTTACTTTTCATATTTCATGACAGTTGGCTGAGACGGCCAAAACATGCGCTCGTGGAAACTTTTTTCAAAATCCACTTTGGGCTTGTAAGATGTTGTAAAGTGACTTTCTGTCACAATGCACTACATGCACCTCAACACCCAACTTCATGAACACCACATCAGAGTGAATGATGCGACTGAACCGCGTGCGCTGGAGCCACCAGTGAGCGGCCAGTAGCTCATTGAGGCCCTTTGTGTTGTATGCGCTTGGTTTCAAGCTTCTAAGACCTTCCAATTTCAAGCTATGAAGGAAAAGTGAAGACACGTTTACTTTTCATATTTCATGACAGTTGGCTGAGACGGCCAAAACATGCGCTCGTGGAAACTTTTTTCAAAATCCACTTTGGGCTTGTAAGATGTTGTAAAGTGACTTTCTGTCACAATGCACTACATGCACCTCAACACCCAACTTCATGAACACCACATCAGAGTGAATGATGCGACTGAACCGCGTGCGCTGGAGCCACCAGTGAGCGGCCAGTAGCTCATTGAGGCCCTTTGTGTTGTATGCGCTTGGTTTCAAGCTTCTAAGACCTTCCAATTTCAAGCTATGAAGGAAAAGTGAAGACACGTTTACTTTTCATATTTCATGACAGTTGGCTGAGACGGCCAAAACATGCGCTCGTGGAAACTTTTTTCAAAATCCACTTTGGGCTTGTAAGATGTTGTAAAGTGACTTTCTGTCACAATGCACTACATGCACCTCAACACCCAACTTCATGAACACCACATCAGAGTGAATGATGCGACTGAACCGCGTGCGCTGGAGCCACCAGTGAGCGGCCAGTAGCTCATTGAGGCCCTTTGTGTTGTATGCGCTTGGTTTCAAGCTTCTAAGACCTTCCAATTTCAAGCTATGAAGGAAAAGTGAAGACACGTTTACTTTTCATATTTCATGACAGTTGGCTGAGACGGCCAAAACATGCGCTCGTGGAAACTTTTTTCAAAATCCACTTTGGGCTTGTAAGATGTTGTAAAGTGACTTTCTGTCACAATGCACTACATGCACCTCAACACCCAACTTCATGAACACCACATCAGAGTGAATGATGCGACTGAACCGCGTGCGCTGGAGCCACCAGTGAGCGGCCAGTAGCTCATTGAGGCCCTTTGTGTTGTATGCGCTTGGTTTCAAGCTTCTAAGACCTTCCAATTTCAAGCTATGAAGGAAAAGTGAAGACACGTTTACTTTTCATATTTCATGACAGTTGGCTGAGACGGCCAAAACATGCGCTCGTGGAAACTTTTTTCAAAATCCACTTTGGGCTTGTAAGATGTTGTAAAGTGACTTTCTGTCACAATGCACTACATGCACCTCAACACCCAACTTCATGAACACCACATCAGAGTGAATGATGCGACTGAACCGCGTGCGCTGGAGCCACCAGTGAGCGGCCAGTAGCTCATTGAGGCCCTTTGTGTTGTATGCGCTTGGTTTCAAGCTTCTAAGACCTTCCAATTTCAAGCTATGAAGGAAAAGTGAAGACACGTTTACTTTTCATATTTCATGACAGTTGGCTGAGACGGCCAAAACATGCGCTCGTGGAAACTTTTTTCAAAATCCACTTTGGGCTTGTAAGATGTTGTAAAGTGACTTTCTGTCACAATGCACTACATGCACCTCAACACCCAACTTCATGAACACCACATCAGAGTGAATGATGCGACTGAACCGCGTGCGCTGGAGCCACCAGTGAGCGGCCAGTAGCTCATTGAGGCCCTTTGTGTTGTATGCGCTTGGTTTCAAGCTTCTAAGACCTTCCAATTTCAAGCTATGAAGGAAAAGTGAAGACACGTTTACTTTTCATATTTCATGACAGTTGGCTGAGACGGCCAAAACATGCGCTCGTGGAAACTTTTTTCAAAATCCACTTTGGGCTTGTAAGATGTTGTAAAGTGACTTTCTGTCACAATGCACTACATGCACCTCAACACCCAACTTCATGAACACCACATCAGAGTGAATGATGCGACTGAACCGCGTGCGCTGGAGCCACCAGTGAGCGGCCAGTAGCTCATTGAGGCCCTTTGTGTTGTATGCGCTTGGTTTCAAGCTTCTAAGACCTTCCAATTTCAAGCTATGAAGGAAAAGTGAAGACACGTTTACTTTTCATATTTCATGACAGTTGGCTGAGACGGCCAAAACATGCGCTCGTGGAAACTTTTTTCAAAATCCACTTTGGGCTTGTAAGATGTTGTAAAGTGACTTTCTGTCACAATGCACTACATGCACCTCAACACCCAACTTCATGAACACCACATCAGAGTGAATGATGCGACTGAACCGCGTGCGCTGGAGCCACCAGTGAGCGGCCAGTAGCTCATTGAGGCCCTTTGTGTTGTATGCGCTTGGTTTCAAGCTTCTAAGACCTTCCAATTTCAAGCTATGAAGGAAAAGTGAAGACACGTTTACTTTTCATATTTCATGACAGTTGGCTGAGACGGCCAAAACATGCGCTCGTGGAAACTTTTTTCAAAATCCACTTTGGGCTTGTAAGATGTTGTAAAGTGACTTTCTGTCACAATGCACTACATGCACCTCAACACCCAACTTCATGAACACCACATCAGAGTGAATGATGCGACTGAACCGCGTGCGCTGGAGCCACCAGTGAGCGGCCAGTAGCTCATTGAGGCCCTTTGTGTTGTATGCGCTTGGTTTCAAGCTTCTAAGACCTTCCAATTTCAAGCTATGAAGGAAAAGTGAAGACACGTTTACTTTTCATATTTCATGACAGTTGGCTGAGACGGCCAAAACATGCGCTCGTGGAAACTTTTTTCAAAATCCACTTTGGGCTTGTAAGATGTTGTAAAGTGACTTTCTGTCACAATGCACTACATGCACCTCAACACCCAACTTCATGAACACCACATCAGAGTGAATGATGCGACTGAACCGCGTGCGCTGGAGCCACCAGTGAGCGGCCAGTAGCTCATTGAGGCCCTTTGTGTTGTATGCGCTTGGTTTCAAGCTTCTAAGACCTTCCAATTTCAAGCTATGAAGGAAAAGTGAAGACACGTTTACTTTTCATATTTCATGACAGTTGGCTGAGACGGCCAAAACATGCGCTCGTGGAAACTTTTTTCAAAATCCACTTTGGGCTTGTAAGATGTTGTAAAGTGACTTTCTGTCACAATGCACTACATGCACCTCAACACCCAACTTCATGAACACCACATCAGAGTGAATGATGCGACTGAACCGCGTGCGCTGGAGCCACCAGTGAGCGGCCAGTAGCTCATTGAGGCCCTTTGTGTTGTATGCGCTTGGTTTCAAGCTTCTAAGACCTTCCAATTTCAAGCTATGAAGGAAAAGTGAAGACACGTTTACTTTTCATATTTCATGACAGTTGGCTGAGACGGCCAAAACATGCGCTCGTGGAAACTTTTTTCAAAATCCACTTTGGGCTTGTAAGATGTTGTAAAGTGACTTTCTGTCACAATGCACTACATGCACCTCAACACCCAACTTCATGAACACCACATCAGAGTGAATGATGCGACTGAACCGCGTGCGCTGGAGCCACCAGTGAGCGGCCAGTAGCTCATTGAGGCCCTTTGTGTTGTATGCGCTTGGTTTCAAGCTTCTAAGACCTTCCAATTTCAAGCTATGAAGGAAAAGTGAAGACACGTTTACTTTTCATATTTCATGACAGTTGGCTGAGACGGCCAAAACATGCGCTCGTGGAAACTTTTTTCAAAATCCACTTTGGGCTTGTAAGATGTTGTAAAGTGACTTTCTGTCACAATGCACTACATGCACCTCAACACCCAACTTCATGAACACCACATCAGAGTGAATGATGCGACTGAACCGCGTGCGCTGGAGCCACCAGTGAGCGGCCAGTAGCTCATTGAGGCCCTTTGTGTTGTATGCGCTTGGTTTCAAGCTTCTAAGACCTTCCAATTTCAAGCTATGAAGGAAAAGTGAAGACACGTTTACTTTTCATATTTCATGACAGTTGGCTGAGACGGCCAAAACATGCGCTCGTGGAAACTTTTTTCAAAATCCACTTTGGGCTTGTAAGATGTTGTAAAGTGACTTTCTGTCACAATGCACTACATGCACCTCAACACCCAACTTCATGAACACCACATCAGAGTGAATGATGCGACTGAACCGCGTGCGCTGGAGCCACCAGTGAGCGGCCAGTAGCTCATTGAGGCCCTTTGTGTTGTATGCGCTTGGTTTCAAGCTTCTAAGACCTTCCAATTTCAAGCTATGAAGGAAAAGTGAAGACACGTTTACTTTTCATATTTCATGACAGTTGGCTGAGACGGCCAAAACATGCGCTCGTGGAAACTTTTTTCAAAATCCACTTTGGGCTTGTAAGATGTTGTAAAGTGACTTTCTGTCACAATGCACTACATGCACCTCAACACCCAACTTCATGAACACCACATCAGAGTGAATGATGCGACTGAACCGCGTGCGCTGGAGCCACCAGTGAGCGGCCAGTAGCTCATTGAGGCCCTTTGTGTTGTATGCGCTTGGTTTCAAGCTTCTAAGACCTTCCAATTTCAAGCTATGAAGGAAAAGTGAAGACACGTTTACTTTTCATATTTCATGACAGTTGGCTGAGACGGCCAAAACATGCGCTCGTGGAAACTTTTTTCAAAATCCACTTTGGGCTTGTAAGATGTTGTAAAGTGACTTTCTGTCACAATGCACTACATGCACCTCAACACCCAACTTCATGAACACCACATCAGAGTGAATGATGCGACTGAACCGCGTGCGCTGGAGCCACCAGTGAGCGGCCAGTAGCTCATTGAGGCCCTTTGTGTTGTATGCGCTTGGTTTCAAGCTTCTAAGACCTTCCAATTTCAAGCTATGAAGGAAAAGTGAAGACACGTTTACTTTTCATATTTCATGACAGTTGGCTGAGACGGCCAAAACATGCGCTCGTGGAAACTTTTTTCAAAATCCACTTTGGGCTTGTAAGATGTTGTAAAGTGACTTTCTGTCACAATGCACTACATGCACCTCAACACCCAACTTCATGAACACCACATCAGAGTGAATGATGCGACTGAACCGCGTGCGCTGGAGCCACCAGTGAGCGGCCAGTAGCTCATTGAGGCCCTTTGTGTTGTATGCGCTTGGTTTCAAGCTTCTAAGACCTTCCAATTTCAAGCTATGAAGGAAAAGTGAAGACACGTTTACTTTTCATATTTCATGACAGTTGGCTGAGACGGCCAAAACATGCGCTCGTGGAAACTTTTTTCAAAATCCACTTTGGGCTTGTAAGATGTTGTAAAGTGACTTTCTGTCACAATGCACTACATGCACCTCAACACCCAACTTCATGAACACCACATCAGAGTGAATGATGCGACTGAACCGCGTGCGCTGGAGCCACCAGTGAGCGGCCAGTAGCTCATTGAGGCCCTTTGTGTTGTATGCGCTTGGTTTCAAGCTTCTAAGACCTTCCAATTTCAAGCTATGAAGGAAAAGTGAAGACACGTTTACTTTTCATATTTCATGACAGTTGGCTGAGACGGCCAAAACATGCGCTCGTGGAAACTTTTTTCAAAATCCACTTTGGGCTTGTAAGATGTTGTAAAGTGACTTTCTGTCACAATGCACTACATGCACCTCAACACCCAACTTCATGAACACCACATCAGAGTGAATGATGCGACTGAACCGCGTGCGCTGGAGCCACCAGTGAGCGGCCAGTAGCTCATTGAGGCCCTTTGTGTTGTATGCGCTTGGTTTCAAGCTTCTAAGACCTTCCAATTTCAAGCTATGAAGGAAAAGTGAAGACACGTTTACTTTTCATATTTCATGACAGTTGGCTGAGACGGCCAAAACATGCGCTCGTGGAAACTTTTTTCAAAATCCACTTTGGGCTTGTAAGATGTTGTAAAGTGACTTTCTGTCACAATGCACTACATGCACCTCAACACCCAACTTCATGAACACCACATCAGAGTGAATGATGCGACTGAACCGCGTGCGCTGGAGCCACCAGTGAGCGGCCAGTAGCTCATTGAGGCCCTTTGTGTTGTATGCGCTTGGTTTCAAGCTTCTAAGACCTTCCAATTTCAAGCTATGAAGGAAAAGTGAAGACACGTTTACTTTTCATATTTCATGACAGTTGGCTGAGACGGCCAAAACATGCGCTCGTGGAAACTTTTTTCAAAATCCACTTTGGGCTTGTAAGATGTTGTAAAGTGACTTTCTGTCACAATGCACTACATGCACCTCAACACCCAACTTCATGAACACCACATCAGAGTGAATGATGCGACTGAACCGCGTGCGCTGGAGCCACCAGTGAGCGGCCAGTAGCTCATTGAGGCCCTTTGTGTTGTATGCGCTTGGTTTCAAGCTTCTAAGACCTTCCAATTTCAAGCTATGAAGGAAAAGTGAAGACACGTTTACTTTTCATATTTCATGACAGTTGGCTGAGACGGCCAAAACATGCGCTCGTGGAAACTTTTTTCAAAATCCACTTTGGGCTTGTAAGATGTTGTAAGAGTGACTTTCTGTCACAATGCACTACATGCACCTCAACACCCAACTTCATGAACACCACATCAGAGTGAATGATGCGACTGAACCGCGTGCGCTGGAGCCACCAGTGAGCGGCCAGTAGCTATTGAGGCCCTTTGTGTTGTATGCGCTTGGTTTCAAGCTTCTAAGACCTTCCAATTTCAAGCTATGAAGGAAAAGTGAAGACACGTTTACTTTTCATATTTCATGACAGTTGGCTGAGACGGCCAAAACATGCGCTCGTGGAAACTTTTTTCAAAATCCACTTTGGGCTTGTAAGATGTTGTAAAGTGACTTTCTGTCACAATGCACTACATGCACCTCAACACCCAACTTCATGAACACCACATCAGAGTGAATGATGCGACTGAACCGCGTGCGCTGGAGCCACCAGTGAGCGGCCAGTAGCTCATTGAGGCCCTTTGTGTTGTATGCGCTTGGTTTCAAGCTTCTAAGACCTTCCAATTTCAAGCTATGAAGGAAAAGTGAAGACACGTTTACTTTTCATATTTCATGACAGTTGGCTGAGACGGCCAAAACATGCGCTCGTGGAAACTTTTTTCAAAATCCACTTTGGGCTTGTAAGATGTTGTAAAGTGACTTTCTGTCACAATGCACTACATGCACCTCAACACCCAACTTCATGAACACCACATCAGAGTGAATGATGCGACTGAACCGCGTGCGCTGGAGCCACCAGTGAGCGGCCAGTAGCTCATTGAGGCCCTTTGTGTTGTATGCGCTTGGTTTCAAGCTTCTAAGACCTTCCAATTTCAAGCTATGAAGGAAAAGTGAAGACACGTTTACTTTTCATATTTCATGACAGTTGGCTGAGACGGCCAAAACATGCGCTCGTGGAAACTTTTTTCAAAATCCACTTTGGGCTTGTAAGATGTTGTAAAGTGACTTTCTGTCACAATGCACTACATGCACCTCAACACCCAACTTCATGAACACCACATCAGAGTGAATGATGCGACTGAACCGCGTGCGCTGGAGCCACCAGTGAGCGGCCAGTAGCTCATTGAGGCCCTTTGTGTTGTATGCGCTTGGTTTCAAGCTTCTAAGACCTTCCAATTTCAAGCTATGAAGGAAAAGTGAAGACACGTTTACTTTTCATATTTCATGACAGTTGGCTGAGACGGCCAAAACATGCGCTCGTGGAAACTTTTTTCAAAATCCACTTTGGGCTTGTAAGATGTTGTAAAGTGACTTTCTGTCACAATGCACTACATGCACCTCAACACCCAACTTCATGAACACCACATCAGAGTGAATGATGCGACTGAACCGCGTGCGCTGGAGCCACCAGTGAGCGGCCAGTAGCTCATTGAGGCCCTTTGTGTTGTATGCGCTTGGTTTCAAGCTTCTAAGACCTTCCAATTTCAAGCTATGAAGGAAAAGTGAAGACACGTTTACTTTTCATATTTCATGACAGTTGGCTGAGACGGCCAAAACATGCGCTCGTGGAAACTTTTTTCAAAATCCACTTTGGGCTTGTAAGATGTTGTAAAGTGACTTTCTGTCACAATGCACTACATGCACCTCAACACCCAACTTCATGAACACCACATCAGAGTGAATGATGCGACTGAACCGCGTGCGCTGGAGCCACCAGTGAGCGGCCAGTAGCTCATTGAGGCCCTTTGTGTTGTATGCGCTTGGTTTCAAGCTTCTAAGACCTTCCAATTTCAAGCTATGAAGGAAAAGTGAAGACACGTTTACTTTTCATATTTCATGACAGTTGGCTGAGACGGCCAAAACATGCGCTCGTGGAAACTTTTTTCAAAATCCACTTTGGGCTTGTAAGATGTTGTAAAGTGACTTTCTGTCACAATGCACTACATGCACCTCAACACCCAACTTCATGAACACCACATCAGAGTGAATGATGCGACTGAACCGCGTGCGCTGGAGCCACCAGTGAGCGGCCAGTAGCTCATTGAGGCCCTTTGTGTTGTATGCGCTTGGTTTCAAGCTTCTAAGACCTTCCAATTTCAAGCTATGAAGGAAAAGTGAAGACACGTTTACTTTTCATATTTCATGACAGTTGGCTGAGACGGCCAAAACATGCGCTCGTGGAAACTTTTTTCAAAATCCACTTTGGGCTTGTAAGATGTTGTAAAGTGACTTTCTGTCACAATGCACTACATGCACCTCAACACCCAACTTCATGAACACCACATCAGAGTGAATGATGCGACTGAACCGCGTGCGCTGGAGCCACCAGTGAGCGGCCAGTAGCTCATTGAGGCCCTTTGTGTTGTATGCGCTTGGTTTCAAGCTTCTAAGACCTTCCAATTTCAAGCTATGAAGGAAAAGTGAAGACACGTTTACTTTTCATATTTCATGACAGTTGGCTGAGACGGCCAAAACATGCGCTCGTGGAAACTTTTTTCAAAATCCACTTTGGGCTTGTAAGATGTTGTAAAGTGACTTTCTGTCACAATGCACTACATGCACCTCAACACCCAACTTCATGAACACCACATCAGAGTGAATGATGCGACTGAACCGCGTGCGCTGGAGCCACCAGTGAGCGGCCAGTAGCTCATTGAGGCCCTTTGTGTTGTATGCGCTTGGTTTCAAGCTTCTAAGACCTTCCAATTTCAAGCTATGAAGGAAAAGTGAAGACACGTTTACTTTTCATATTTCATGACAGTTGGCTGAGACGGCCAAAACATGCGCTCGTGGAAACTTTTTTCAAAATCCACTTTGGGCTTGTAAGATGTTGTAAAGTGACTTTCTGTCACAATGCACTACATGCACCTCAACACCCAACTTCATGAACACCACATCAGAGTGAATGATGCGACTGAACCGCGTGCGCTGGAGCCACCAGTGAGCGGCCAGTAGCTCATTGAGGCCCTTTGTGTTGTATGCGCTTGGTTTCAAGCTTCTAAGACCTTCCAATTTCAAGCTATGAAGGAAAAGTGAAGACACGTTTACTTTTCATATTTCATGACAGTTGGCTGAGACGGCCAAAACATGCGCTCGTGGAAACTTTTTTCAAAATCCACTTTGGGCTTGTAAGATGTTGTAAAGTGACTTTCTGTCACAATGCACTACATGCACCTCAACACCCAACTTCATGAACACCACATCAGAGTGAATGATGCGACTGAACCGCGTGCGCTGGAGCCACCAGTGAGCGGCCAGTAGCTCATTGAGGCCCTTTGTGTTGTATGCGCTTGGTTTCAAGCTTCTAAGACCTTCCAATTTCAAGCTATGAAGGAAAAGTGAAGACACGTTTACTTTTCATATTTCATGACAGTTGGCTGAGACGGCCAAAACATGCGCTCGTGGAAACTTTTTTCAAAATCCACTTTGGGCTTGTAAGATGTTGTAAAGTGACTTTCTGTCACAATGCACTACATGCACCTCAACACCCAACTTCATGAACACCACATCAGAGTGAATGATGCGACTGAACCGCGTGCGCTGGAGCCACCAGTGAGCGGCCAGTAGCTCATTGAGGCCCTTTGTGTTGTATGCGCTTGGTTTCAAGCTTCTAAGACCTTCCAATTTCAAGCTATGAAGGAAAAGTGAAGACACGTTTACTTTTCATATTTCATGACAGTTGGCTGAGACGGCCAAAACATGCGCTCGTGGAAACTTTTTTCAAAATCCACTTTGGGCTTGTAAGATGTTGTAAAGTGACTTTCTGTCACAATGCACTACATGCACCTCAACACCCAACTTCATGAACACCACATCAGAGTGAATGATGCGACTGAACCGCGTGCGCTGGAGCCACCAGTGAGCGGCCAGTAGCTCATTGAGGCCCTTTGTGTTGTATGCGCTTGGTTTCAAGCTTCTAAGACCTTCCAATTTCAAGCTATGAAGGAAAAGTGAAGACACGTTTACTTTTCATATTTCATGACAGTTGGCTGAGACGGCCAAAACATGCGCTCGTGGAAACTTTTTTCAAAATCCACTTTGGGCTTGTAAGATGTTGTAAAGTGACTTTCTGTCACAATGCACTACATGCACCTCAACACCCAACTTCATGAACACCACATCAGAGTGAATGATGCGACTGAACCGCGTGCGCTGGAGCCACCAGTGAGCGGCCAGTAGCTCATTGAGGCCCTTTGTGTTGTATGCGCTTGGTTTCAAGCTTCTAAGACCTTCCAATTTCAAGCTATGAAGGAAAAGTGAAGACACGTTTACTTTTCATATTTCATGACAGTTGGCTGAGACGGCCAAAACATGCGCTCGTGGAAACTTTTTTCAAAATCCACTTTGGGCTTGTAAGATGTTGTAAAGTGACTTTCTGTCACAATGCACTACATGCACCTCAACACCCAACTTCATGAACACCACATCAGAGTGAATGATGCGACTGAACCGCGTGCGCTGGAGCCACCAGTGAGCGGCCAGTAGCTCATTGAGGCCCTTTGTGTTGTATGCGCTTGGTTTCAAGCTTCTAAGACCTTCCAATTTCAAGCTATGAAGGAAAAGTGAAGACACGTTTACTTTTCATATTTCATGACAGTTGGCTGAGACGGCCAAAACATGCGCTCGTGGAAACTTTTTTCAAAATCCACTTTGGGCTTGTAAGATGTTGTAAAGTGACTTTCTGTCACAATGCACTACATGCACCTCAACACCCAACTTCATGAACACCACATCAGAGTGAATGATGCGACTGAACCGCGTGCGCTGGAGCCACCAGTGAGCGGCCAGTAGCTCATTGAGGCCCTTTGTGTTGTATGCGCTTGGTTTCAAGCTTCTAAGACCTTCCAATTTCAAGCTATGAAGGAAAAGTGAAGACACGTTTACTTTTCATATTTCATGACAGTTGGCTGAGACGGCCAAAACATGCGCTCGTGGAAACTTTTTTCAAAATCCACTTTGGGCTTGTAAGATGTTGTAAAGTGACTTTCTGTCACAATGCACTACATGCACCTCAACACCCAACTTCATGAACACCACATCAGAGTGAATGATGCGACTGAACCGCGTGCGCTGGAGCCACCAGTGAGCGGCCAGTAGCTCATTGAGGCCCTTTGTGTTGTATGCGCTTGGTTTCAAGCTTCTAAGACCTTCCAATTTCAAGCTATGAAGGAAAAGTGAAGACACGTTTACTTTTCATATTTCATGACAGTTGGCTGAGACGGCCAAAACATGCGCTCGTGGAAACTTTTTTCAAAATCCACTTTGGGCTTGTAAGATGTTGTAAAGTGACTTTCTGTCACAATGCACTACATGCACCTCAACACCCAACTTCATGAACACCACATCAGAGTGAATGATGCGACTGAACCGCGTGCGCTGGAGCCACCAGTGAGCGGCCAGTAGCTCATTGAGGCCCTTTGTGTTGTATGCGCTTGGTTTCAAGCTTCTAAGACCTTCCAATTTCAAGCTATGAAGGAAAAGTGAAGACACGTTTACTTTTCATATTTCATGACAGTTGGCTGAGACGGCCAAAACATGCGCTCGTGGAAACTTTTTTCAAAATCCACTTTGGGCTTGTAAGATGTTGTAAAGTGACTTTCTGTCACAATGCACTACATGCACCTCAACACCCAACTTCATGAACACCACATCAGAGTGAATGATGCGACTGAACCGCGTGCGCTGGAGCCACCAGTGAGCGGCCAGTAGCTCATTGAGGCCCTTTGTGTTGTATGCGCTTGGTTTCAAGCTTCTAAGACCTTCCAATTTCAAGCTATGAAGGAAAAGTGAAGACACGTTTACTTTTCATATTTCATGACAGTTGGCTGAGACGGCCAAAACATGCGCTCGTGGAAACTTTTTTCAAAATCCACTTTGGGCTTGTAAGATGTTGTAAAGTGACTTTCTGTCACAATGCACTACATGCACCTCAACACCCAACTTCATGAACACCACATCAGAGTGAATGATGCGACTGAACCGCGTGCGCTGGAGCCACCAGTGAGCGGCCAGTAGCTCATTGAGGCCCTTTGTGTTGTATGCGCTTGGTTTCAAGCTTCTAAGACCTTCCAATTTCAAGCTATGAAGGAAAAGTGAAGACACGTTTACTTTTCATATTTCATGACAGTTGGCTGAGACGGCCAAAACATGCGCTCGTGGAAACTTTTTTCAAAATCCACTTTGGGCTTGTAAGATGTTGTAAAGTGACTTTCTGTCACAATGCACTACATGCACCTCAACACCCAACTTCATGAACACCACATCAGAGTGAATGATGCGACTGAACCGCGTGCGCTGGAGCCACCAGTGAGCGGCCAGTAGCTCATTGAGGCCCTTTGTGTTGTATGCGCTTGGTTTCAAGCTTCTAAGACCTTCCAATTTCAAGCTATGAAGGAAAAGTGAAGACACGTTTACTTTTCATATTTCATGACAGTTGGCTGAGACGGCCAAAACATGCGCTCGTGGAAACTTTTTTCAAAATCCACTTTGGGCTTGTAAGATGTTGTAAAGTGACTTTCTGTCACAATGCACTACATGCACCTCAACACCCAACTTCATGAACACCACATCAGAGTGAATGATGCGACTGAACCGCGTGCGCTGGAGCCACCAGTGAGCGGCCAGTAGCTCATTGAGGCCCTTTGTGTTGTATGCGCTTGGTTTCAAGCTTCTAAGACCTTCCAATTTCAAGCTATGAAGGAAAAGTGAAGACACGTTTACTTTTCATATTTCATGACAGTTGGCTGAGACGGCCAAAACATGCGCTCGTGGAAACTTTTTTCAAAATCCACTTTGGGCTTGTAAGATGTTGTAAAGTGACTTTCTGTCACAATGCACTACATGCACCTCAACACCCAACTTCATGAACACCACATCAGAGTGAATGATGCGACTGAACCGCGTGCGCTGGAGCCACCAGTGAGCGGCCAGTAGCTCATTGAGGCCCTTTGTGTTGTATGCGCTTGGTTTCAAGCTTCTAAGACCTTCCAATTTCAAGCTATGAAGGAAAAGTGAAGACACGTTTACTTTTCATATTTCATGACAGTTGGCTGAGACGGCCAAAACATGCGCTCGTGGAAACTTTTTTCAAAATCCACTTTGGGCTTGTAAGATGTTGTAAAGTGACTTTCTGTCACAATGCACTACATGCACCTCAACACCCAACTTCATGAACACCACATCAGAGTGAATGATGCGACTGAACCGCGTGCGCTGGAGCCACCAGTGAGCGGCCAGTAGCTCATTGAGGCCCTTTGTGTTGTATGCGCTTGGTTTCAAGCTTCTAAGACCTTCCAATTTCAAGCTATGAAGGAAAAGTGAAGACACGTTTACTTTTCATATTTCATGACAGTTGGCTGAGACGGCCAAAACATGCGCTCGTGGAAACTTTTTTCAAAATCCACTTTGGGCTTGTAAGATGTTGTAAAGTGACTTTCTGTCACAATGCACTACATGCACCTCAACACCCAACTTCATGAACACCACATCAGAGTGAATGATGCGACTGAACCGCGTGCGCTGGAGCCACCAGTGAGCGGCCAGTAGCTCATTGAGGCCCTTTGTGTTGTATGCGCTTGGTTTCAAGCTTCTAAGACCTTCCAATTTCAAGCTATGAAGGAAAAGTGAAGACACGTTTACTTTTCATATTTCATGACAGTTGGCTGAGACGGCCAAAACATGCGCTCGTGGAAACTTTTTTCAAAATCCACTTTGGGCTTGTAAGATGTTGTAAAGTGACTTTCTGTCACAATGCACTACATGCACCTCAACACCCAACTTCATGAACACCACATCAGAGTGAATGATGCGACTGAACCGCGTGCGCTGGAGCCACCAGTGAGCGGCCAGTAGCTCATTGAGGCCCTTTGTGTTGTATGCGCTTGGTTTCAAGCTTCTAAGACCTTCCAATTTCAAGCTATGAAGGAAAAGTGAAGACACGTTTACTTTTCATATTTCATGACAGTTGGCTGAGACGGCCAAAACATGCGCTCGTGGAAACTTTTTTCAAAATCCACTTTGGGCTTGTAAGATGTTGTAAAGTGACTTTCTGTCACAATGCACTACATGCACCTCAACACCCAACTTCATGAACACCACATCAGAGTGAATGATGCGACTGAACCGCGTGCGCTGGAGCCACCAGTGAGCGGCCAGTAGCTCATTGAGGCCCTTTGTGTTGTATGCGCTTGGTTTCAAGCTTCTAAGACCTTCCAATTTCAAGCTATGAAGGAAAAGTGAAGACACGTTTACTTTTCATATTTCATGACAGTTGGCTGAGACGGCCAAAACATGCGCTCGTGGAAACTTTTTTCAAAATCCACTTTGGGCTTGTAAGATGTTGTAAAGTGACTTTCTGTCACAATGCACTACATGCACCTCAACACCCAACTTCATGAACACCACATCAGAGTGAATGATGCGACTGAACCGCGTGCGCTGGAGCCACCAGTGAGCGGCCAGTAGCTCATTGAGGCCCTTTGTGTTGTATGCGCTTGGTTTCAAGCTTCTAAGACCTTCCAATTTCAAGCTATGAAGGAAAAGTGAAGACACGTTTACTTTTCATATTTCATGACAGTTGGCTGAGACGGCCAAAACATGCGCTCGTGGAAACTTTTTTCAAAATCCACTTTGGGCTTGTAAGATGTTGTAAAGTGACTTTCTGTCACAATGCACTACATGCACCTCAACACCCAACTTCATGAACACCACATCAGAGTGAATGATGCGACTGAACCGCGTGCGCTGGAGCCACCAGTGAGCGGCCAGTAGCTCATTGAGGCCCTTTGTGTTGTATGCGCTTGGTTTCAAGCTTCTAAGACCTTCCAATTTCAAGCTATGAAGGAAAAGTGAAGACACGTTTACTTTTCATATTTCATGACAGTTGGCTGAGACGGCCAAAACATGCGCTCGTGGAAACTTTTTTCAAAATCCACTTTGGGCTTGTAAGATGTTGTAAAGTGACTTTCTGTCACAATGCACTACATGCACCTCAACACCCAACTTCATGAACACCACATCAGAGTGAATGATGCGACTGAACCGCGTGCGCTGGAGCCACCAGTGAGCGGCCAGTAGCTCATTGAGGCCCTTTGTGTTGTATGCGCTTGGTTTCAAGCTTCTAAGACCTTCCAATTTCAAGCTATGAAGGAAAAGTGAAGACACGTTTACTTTTCATATTTCATGACAGTTGGCTGAGACGGCCAAAACATGCGCTCGTGGAAACTTTTTTCAAAATCCACTTTGGGCTTGTAAGATGTTGTAAAGTGACTTTCTGTCACAATGCACTACATGCACCTCAACACCCAACTTCATGAACACCACATCAGAGTGAATGATGCGACTGAACCGCGTGCGCTGGAGCCACCAGTGAGCGGCCAGTAGCTCATTGAGGCCCTTTGTGTTGTATGCGCTTGGTTTCAAGCTTCTAAGACCTTCCAATTTCAAGCTATGAAGGAAAAGTGAAGACACGTTTACTTTTCATATTTCATGACAGTTGGCTGAGACGGCCAAAACATGCGCTCGTGGAAACTTTTTTCAAAATCCACTTTGGGCTTGTAAGATGTTGTAAAGTGACTTTCTGTCACAATGCACTACATGCACCTCAACACCCAACTTCATGAACACCACATCAGAGTGAATGATGCGACTGAACCGCGTGCGCTGGAGCCACCAGTGAGCGGCCAGTAGCTCATTGAGGCCCTTTGTGTTGTATGCGCTTGGTTTCAAGCTTCTAAGACCTTCCAATTTCAAGCTATGAAGGAAAAGTGAAGACACGTTTACTTTTCATATTTCATGACAGTTGGCTGAGACGGCCAAAACATGCGCTCGTGGAAACTTTTTTCAAAATCCACTTTGGGCTTGTAAGATGTTGTAAAGTGACTTTCTGTCACAATGCACTACATGCACCTCAACACCCAACTTCATGAACACCACATCAGAGTGAATGATGCGACTGAACCGCGTGCGCTGGAGCCACCAGTGAGCGGCCAGTAGCTCATTGAGGCCCTTTGTGTTGTATGCGCTTGGTTTCAAGCTTCTAAGACCTTCCAATTTCAAGCTATGAAGGAAAAGTGAAGACACGTTTACTTTTCATATTTCATGACAGTTGGCTGAGACGGCCAAAACATGCGCTCGTGGAAACTTTTTTCAAAATCCACTTTGGGCTTGTAAGATGTTGTAAAGTGACTTTCTGTCACAATGCACTACATGCACCTCAACACCCAACTTCATGAACACCACATCAGAGTGAATGATGCGACTGAACCGCGTGCGCTGGAGCCACCAGTGAGCGGCCAGTAGCTCATTGAGGCCCTTTGTGTTGTATGCGCTTGGTTTCAAGCTTCTAAGACCTTCCAATTTCAAGCTATGAAGGAAAAGTGAAGACACGTTTACTTTTCATATTTCATGACAGTTGGCTGAGACGGCCAAAACATGCGCTCGTGGAAACTTTTTTCAAAATCCACTTTGGGCTTGTAAGATGTTGTAAAGTGACTTTCTGTCACAATGCACTACATGCACCTCAACACCCAACTTCATGAACACCACATCAGAGTGAATGATGCGACTGAACCGCGTGCGCTGGAGCCACCAGTGAGCGGCCAGTAGCTCATTGAGGCCCTTTGTGTTGTATGCGCTTGGTTTCAAGCTTCTAAGACCTTCCAATTTCAAGCTATGAAGGAAAAGTGAAGACACGTTTACTTTTCATATTTCATGACAGTTGGCTGAGACGGCCAAAACATGCGCTCGTGGAAACTTTTTTCAAAATCCACTTTGGGCTTGTAAGATGTTGTAAAGTGACTTTCTGTCACAATGCACTACATGCACCTCAACACCCAACTTCATGAACACCACATCAGAGTGAATGATGCGACTGAACCGCGTGCGCTGGAGCCACCAGTGAGCGGCCAGTAGCTCATTGAGGCCCTTTGTGTTGTATGCGCTTGGTTTCAAGCTTCTAAGACCTTCCAATTTCAAGCTATGAAGGAAAAGTGAAGACACGTTTACTTTTCATATTTCATGACAGTTGGCTGAGACGGCCAAAACATGCGCTCGTGGAAACTTTTTTCAAAATCCACTTTGGGCTTGTAAGATGTTGTAAAGTGACTTTCTGTCACAATGCACTACATGCACCTCAACACCCAACTTCATGAACACCACATCAGAGTGAATGATGCGACTGAACCGCGTGCGCTGGAGCCACCAGTGAGCGGCCAGTAGCTCATTGAGGCCCTTTGTGTTGTATGCGCTTGGTTTCAAGCTTCTAAGACCTTCCAATTTCAAGCTATGAAGGAAAAGTGAAGACACGTTTACTTTTCATATTTCATGACAGTTGGCTGAGACGGCCAAAACATGCGCTCGTGGAAACTTTTTTCAAAATCCACTTTGGGCTTGTAAGATGTTGTAAAGTGACTTTCTGTCACAATGCACTACATGCACCTCAACACCCAACTTCATGAACACCACATCAGAGTGAATGATGCGACTGAACCGCGTGCGCTGGAGCCACCAGTGAGCGGCCAGTAGCTCATTGAGGCCCTTTGTGTTGTATGCGCTTGGTTTCAAGCTTCTAAGACCTTCCAATTTCAAGCTATGAAGGAAAAGTGAAGACACGTTTACTTTTCATATTTCATGACAGTTGGCTGAGACGGCCAAAACATGCGCTCGTGGAAACTTTTTTCAAAATCCACTTTGGGCTTGTAAGATGTTGTAAAGTGACTTTCTGTCACAATGCACTACATGCACCTCAACACCCAACTTCATGAACACCACATCAGAGTGAATGATGCGACTGAACCGCGTGCGCTGGAGCCACCAGTGAGCGGCCAGTAGCTCATTGAGGCCCTTTGTGTTGTATGCGCTTGGTTTCAAGCTTCTAAGACCTTCCAATTTCAAGCTATGAAGGAAAAGTGAAGACACGTTTACTTTTCATATTTCATGACAGTTGGCTGAGACGGCCAAAACATGCGCTCGTGGAAACTTTTTTCAAAATCCACTTTGGGCTTGTAAGATGTTGTAAAGTGACTTTCTGTCACAATGCACTACATGCACCTCAACACCCAACTTCATGAACACCACATCAGAGTGAATGATGCGACTGAACCGCGTGCGCTGGAGCCACCAGTGAGCGGCCAGTAGCTCATTGAGGCCCTTTGTGTTGTATGCGCTTGGTTTCAAGCTTCTAAGACCTTCCAATTTCAAGCTATGAAGGAAAAGTGAAGACACGTTTACTTTTCATATTTCATGACAGTTGGCTGAGACGGCCAAAACATGCGCTCGTGGAAACTTTTTTCAAAATCCACTTTGGGCTTGTAAGATGTTGTAAAGTGACTTTCTGTCACAATGCACTACATGCACCTCAACACCCAACTTCATGAACACCACATCAGAGTGAATGATGCGACTGAACCGCGTGCGCTGGAGCCACCAGTGAGCGGCCAGTAGCTCATTGAGGCCCTTTGTGTTGTATGCGCTTGGTTTCAAGCTTCTAAGACCTTCCAATTTCAAGCTATGAAGGAAAAGTGAAGACACGTTTACTTTTCATATTTCATGACAGTTGGCTGAGACGGCCAAAACATGCGCTCGTGGAAACTTTTTTCAAAATCCACTTTGGGCTTGTAAGATGTTGTAAAGTGACTTTCTGTCACAATGCACTACATGCACCTCAACACCCAACTTCATGAACACCACATCAGAGTGAATGATGCGACTGAACCGCGTGCGCTGGAGCCACCAGTGAGCGGCCAGTAGCTCATTGAGGCCCTTTGTGTTGTATGCGCTTGGTTTCAAGCTTCTAAGACCTTCCAATTTCAAGCTATGAAGGAAAAGTGAAGACACGTTTACTTTTCATATTTCATGACAGTTGGCTGAGACGGCCAAAACATGCGCTCGTGGAAACTTTTTTCAAAATCCACTTTGGGCTTGTAAGATGTTGTAAAGTGACTTTCTGTCACAATGCACTACATGCACCTCAACACCCAACTTCATGAACACCACATCAGAGTGAATGATGCGACTGAACCGCGTGCGCTGGAGCCACCAGTGAGCGGCCAGTAGCTCATTGAGGCCCTTTGTGTTGTATGCGCTTGGTTTCAAGCTTCTAAGACCTTCCAATTTCAAGCTATGAAGGAAAAGTGAAGACACGTTTACTTTTCATATTTCATGACAGTTGGCTGAGACGGCCAAAACATGCGCTCGTGGAAACTTTTTTCAAAATCCACTTTGGGCTTGTAAGATGTTGTAAAGTGACTTTCTGTCACAATGCACTACATGCACCTCAACACCCAACTTCATGAACACCACATCAGAGTGAATGATGCGACTGAACCGCGTGCGCTGGAGCCACCAGTGAGCGGCCAGTAGCTCATTGAGGCCCTTTGTGTTGTATGCGCTTGGTTTCAAGCTTCTAAGACCTTCCAATTTCAAGCTATGAAGGAAAAGTGAAGACACGTTTACTTTTCATATTTCATGACAGTTGGCTGAGACGGCCAAAACATGCGCTCGTGGAAACTTTTTTCAAAATCCACTTTGGGCTTGTAAGATGTTGTAAAGTGACTTTCTGTCACAATGCACTACATGCACCTCAACACCCAACTTCATGAACACCACATCAGAGTGAATGATGCGACTGAACCGCGTGCGCTGGAGCCACCAGTGAGCGGCCAGTAGCTCATTGAGGCCCTTTGTGTTGTATGCGCTTGGTTTCAAGCTTCTAAGACCTTCCAATTTCAAGCTATGAAGGAAAAGTGAAGACACGTTTACTTTTCATATTTCATGACAGTTGGCTGAGACGGCCAAAACATGCGCTCGTGGAAACTTTTTTCAAAATCCACTTTGGGCTTGTAAGATGTTGTAAAGTGACTTTCTGTCACAATGCACTACATGCACCTCAACACCCAACTTCATGAACACCACATCAGAGTGAATGATGCGACTGAACCGCGTGCGCTGGAGCCACCAGTGAGCGGCCAGTAGCTCATTGAGGCCCTTTGTGTTGTATGCGCTTGGTTTCAAGCTTCTAAGACCTTCCAATTTCAAGCTATGAAGGAAAAGTGAAGACACGTTTACTTTTCATATTTCATGACAGTTGGCTGAGACGGCCAAAACATGCGCTCGTGGAAACTTTTTTCAAAATCCACTTTGGGCTTGTAAGATGTTGTAAAGTGACTTTCTGTCACAATGCACTACATGCACCTCAACACCCAACTTCATGAACACCACATCAGAGTGAATGATGCGACTGAACCGCGTGCGCTGGAGCCACCAGTGAGCGGCCAGTAGCTCATTGAGGCCCTTTGTGTTGTATGCGCTTGGTTTCAAGCTTCTAAGACCTTCCAATTTCAAGCTATGAAGGAAAAGTGAAGACACGTTTACTTTTCATATTTCATGACAGTTGGCTGAGACGGCCAAAACATGCGCTCGTGGAAACTTTTTTCAAAATCCACTTTGGGCTTGTAAGATGTTGTAAAGTGACTTTCTGTCACAATGCACTACATGCACCTCAACACCCAACTTCATGAACACCACATCAGAGTGAATGATGCGACTGAACCGCGTGCGCTGGAGCCACCAGTGAGCGGCCAGTAGCTCATTGAGGCCCTTTGTGTTGTATGCGCTTGGTTTCAAGCTTCTAAGACCTTCCAATTTCAAGCTATGAAGGAAAAGTGAAGACACGTTTACTTTTCATATTTCATGACAGTTGGCTGAGACGGCCAAAACATGCGCTCGTGGAAACTTTTTTCAAAATCCACTTTGGGCTTGTAAGATGTTGTAAAGTGACTTTCTGTCACAATGCACTACATGCACCTCAACACCCAACTTCATGAACACCACATCAGAGTGAATGATGCGACTGAACCGCGTGCGCTGGAGCCACCAGTGAGCGGCCAGTAGCTCATTGAGGCCCTTTGTGTTGTATGCGCTTGGTTTCAAGCTTCTAAGACCTTCCAATTTCAAGCTATGAAGGAAAAGTGAAGACACGTTTACTTTTCATATTTCATGACAGTTGGCTGAGACGGCCAAAACATGCGCTCGTGGAAACTTTTTTCAAAATCCACTTTGGGCTTGTAAGATGTTGTAAAGTGACTTTCTGTCACAATGCACTACATGCACCTCAACACCCAACTTCATGAACACCACATCAGAGTGAATGATGCGACTGAACCGCGTGCGCTGGAGCCACCAGTGAGCGGCCAGTAGCTCATTGAGGCCCTTTGTGTTGTATGCGCTTGGTTTCAAGCTTCTAAGACCTTCCAATTTCAAGCTATGAAGGAAAAGTGAAGACACGTTTACTTTTCATATTTCATGACAGTTGGCTGAGACGGCCAAAACATGCGCTCGTGGAAACTTTTTTCAAAATCCACTTTGGGCTTGTAAGATGTTGTAAAGTGACTTTCTGTCACAATGCACTACATGCACCTCAACACCCAACTTCATGAACACCACATCAGAGTGAATGATGCGACTGAACCGCGTGCGCTGGAGCCACCAGTGAGCGGCCAGTAGCTCATTGAGGCCCTTTGTGTTGTATGCGCTTGGTTTCAAGCTTCTAAGACCTTCCAATTTCAAGCTATGAAGGAAAAGTGAAGACACGTTTACTTTTCATATTTCATGACAGTTGGCTGAGACGGCCAAAACATGCGCTCGTGGAAACTTTTTTCAAAATCCACTTTGGGCTTGTAAGATGTTGTAAAGTGACTTTCTGTCACAATGCACTACATGCACCTCAACACCCAACTTCATGAACACCACATCAGAGTGAATGATGCGACTGAACCGCGTGCGCTGGAGCCACCAGTGAGCGGCCAGTAGCTCATTGAGGCCCTTTGTGTTGTATGCGCTTGGTTTCAAGCTTCTAAGACCTTCCAATTTCAAGCTATGAAGGAAAAGTGAAGACACGTTTACTTTTCATATTTCATGACAGTTGGCTGAGACGGCCAAAACATGCGCTCGTGGAAACTTTTTTCAAAATCCACTTTGGGCTTGTAAGATGTTGTAAAGTGACTTTCTGTCACAATGCACTACATGCACCTCAACACCCAACTTCATGAACACCACATCAGAGTGAATGATGCGACTGAACCGCGTGCGCTGGAGCCACCAGTGAGCGGCCAGTAGCTCATTGAGGCCCTTTGTGTTGTATGCGCTTGGTTTCAAGCTTCTAAGACCTTCCAATTTCAAGCTATGAAGGAAAAGTGAAGACACGTTTACTTTTCATATTTCATGACAGTTGGCTGAGACGGCCAAAACATGCGCTCGTGGAAACTTTTTTCAAAATCCACTTTGGGCTTGTAAGATGTTGTAAAGTGACTTTCTGTCACAATGCACTACATGCACCTCAACACCCAACTTCATGAACACCACATCAGAGTGAATGATGCGACTGAACCGCGTGCGCTGGAGCCACCAGTGAGCGGCCAGTAGCTCATTGAGGCCCTTTGTGTTGTATGCGCTTGGTTTCAAGCTTCTAAGACCTTCCAATTTCAAGCTATGAAGGAAAAGTGAAGACACGTTTACTTTTCATATTTCATGACAGTTGGCTGAGACGGCCAAAACATGCGCTCGTGGAAACTTTTTTCAAAATCCACTTTGGGCTTGTAAGATGTTGTAAAGTGACTTTCTGTCACAATGCACTACATGCACCTCAACACCCAACTTCATGAACACCACATCAGAGTGAATGATGCGACTGAACCGCGTGCGCTGGAGCCACCAGTGAGCGGCCAGTAGCTCATTGAGGCCCTTTGTGTTGTATGCGCTTGGTTTCAAGCTTCTAAGACCTTCCAATTTCAAGCTATGAAGGAAAAGTGAAGACACGTTTACTTTTCATATTTCATGACAGTTGGCTGAGACGGCCAAAACATGCGCTCGTGGAAACTTTTTTCAAAATCCACTTTGGGCTTGTAAGATGTTGTAAAGTGACTTTCTGTCACAATGCACTACATGCACCTCAACACCCAACTTCATGAACACCACATCAGAGTGAATGATGCGACTGAACCGCGTGCGCTGGAGCCACCAGTGAGCGGCCAGTAGCTCATTGAGGCCCTTTGTGTTGCTTCTAAGACCTTCCAATTTCAAGCTATGAAGGAAAAGTGAAGACACGTTTACTTTTCATATTTCATGACAGTTGGCTGAGACGGCCAAAACATGCGCTCGTGGAAACTTTTTTCAAAATCCACTTTGGGCTTGTAAGATGTTGTAAAGTGACTTTCTGTCACAATGCACTACATGCACCTCAACACCCAACTTCATGAACACCACATCAGAGTGAATGATGCGACTGAACCGCGTGCGCTGGAGCCACCAGTGAGCGGCCAGAGTAGCTCATTGAGGCCCTTTGTGTTGTATGCGCTTGGTTTCAAGCTTCTAAGACCTTCCAATTTCAAGCTATGAAGGAAAAGTGAAGACACGTTTACTTTTCATATTTCATGACAGTTGGCTGAGACGGCCAAAACATGCGCTCGTGGAAACTTTTTTCAAAATCCACTTTGGGCTTGTAAGATGTTGTAAAGTGACTTTCTGTCACAATGCACTACATGCACCTCAACACCCAACTTCATGAACACCACATCAGAGTGAATGATGCGACTGAACCGCGTGCGCTGGAGCCACCAGTGAGCGGCCAGTAGCTCATTGAGGCCCTTTGTGTTGTATGCGCTTGGTTTCAAGCTTCTAAGACCTTCCAATTTCAAGCTATGAAGGAAAAGTGAAGACACGTTTACTTTTCATATTTCATGACAGTTGGCTGAGACGGCCAAAACATGCGCTCGTGGAAACTTTTTTCAAAATCCACTTTGGGCTTGTAAGATGTTGTAAAGTGACTTTCTGTCACAATGCACTACATGCACCTCAACACCCAACTTCATGAACACCACATCAGAGTGAATGATGCGACTGAACCGCGTGCGCTGGAGCCACCAGTGAGCGGCCAGTAGCTCATTGAGGCCCTTTGTGTTGTATGCGCTTGGTTTCAAGCTTCTAAGACCTTCCAATTTCAAGCTATGAAGGAAAAGTGAAGACACGTTTACTTTTCATATTTCATGACAGTTGGCTGAGACGGCCAAAACATGCGCTCGTGGAAACTTTTTTCAAAATCCACTTTGGGCTTGTAAGATGTTGTAAAGTGACTTTCTGTCACAATGCACTACATGCACCTCAACACCCAACTTCATGAACACCACATCAGAGTGAATGATGCGACTGAACCGCGTGCGCTGGAGCCACCAGTGAGCGGCCAGTAGCTCATTGAGGCCCTTTGTGTTGTATGCGCTTGGTTTCAAGCTTCTAAGACCTTCCAATTTCAAGCTATGAAGGAAAAGTGAAGACACGTTTACTTTTCATATTTCATGACAGTTGGCTGAGACGGCCAAAACATGCGCTCGTGGAAACTTTTTTCAAAATCCACTTTGGGCTTGTAAGATGTTGTAAAGTGACTTTCTGTCACAATGCACTACATGCACCTCAACACCCAACTTCATGAACACCACATCAGAGTGAATGATGCGACTGAACCGCGTGCGCTGGAGCCACCAGTGAGCGGCCAGTAGCTCATTGAGGCCCTTTGTGTTGTATGCGCTTGGTTTCAAGCTTCTAAGACCTTCCAATTTCAAGCTATGAAGGAAAAGTGAAGACACGTTTACTTTTCATATTTCATGACAGTTGGCTGAGACGGCCAAAACATGCGCTCGTGGAAACTTTTTTCAAAATCCACTTTGGGCTTGTAAGATGTTGTAAAGTGACTTTCTGTCACAATGCACTACATGCACCTCAACACCCAACTTCATGAACACCACATCAGAGTGAATGATGCGACTGAACCGCGTGCGCTGGAGCCACCAGTGAGCGGCCAGTAGCTCATTGAGGCCCTTTGTGTTGTATGCGCTTGGTTTCAAGCTTCTAAGACCTTCCAATTTCAAGCTATGAAGGAAAAGTGAAGACACGTTTACTTTTCATATTTCATGACAGTTGGCTGAGACGGCCAAAACATGCGCTCGTGGAAACTTTTTTCAAAATCCACTTTGGGCTTGTAAGATGTTGTAAAGTGACTTTCTGTCACAATGCACTACATGCACCTCAACACCCAACTTCATGAACACCACATCAGAGTGAATGATGCGACTGAACCGCGTGCGCTGGAGCCACCAGTGAGCGGCCAGTAGCTCATTGAGGCCCTTTGTGTTGTATGCGCTTGGTTTCAAGCTTCTAAGACCTTCCAATTTCAAGCTATGAAGGAAAAGTGAAGACACGTTTACTTTTCATATTTCATGACAGTTGGCTGAGACGGCCAAAACATGCGCTCGTGGAAACTTTTTTCAAAATCCACTTTGGGCTTGTAAGATGTTGTAAAGTGACTTTCTGTCACAATGCACTACATGCACCTCAACACCCAACTTCATGAACACCACATCAGAGTGAATGATGCGACTGAACCGCGTGCGCTGGAGCCACCAGTGAGCGGCCAGTAGCTCATTGAGGCCCTTTGTGTTGTATGCGCTTGGTTTCAAGCTTCTAAGACCTTCCAATTTCAAGCTATGAAGGAAAAGTGAAGACACGTTTACTTTTCATATTTCATGACAGTTGGCTGAGACGGCCAAAACATGCGCTCGTGGAAACTTTTTTCAAAATCCACTTTGGGCTTGTAAGATGTTGTAAAGTGACTTTCTGTCACAATGCACTACATGCACCTCAACACCCAACTTCATGAACACCACATCAGAGTGAATGATGCGACTGAACCGCGTGCGCTGGAGCCACCAGTGAGCGGCCAGTAGCTCATTGAGGCCCTTTGTTGTATGCGCTTGGTTTCAAGCTTCTAAGACCTTCCAATTTCAAGCTATGAAGGAAAAGTGAAGACACGTTTACTTTTCATATTTCATGACAGTTGGCTGAGACGGCCAAAACATGCGCTCGTGGAAACTTTTTTCAAAATCCACTTTGGGCTTGTAAGATGTTGTAAAGTGACTTTCTGTCACAATGCACTACATGCACCTCAACACCCAACTTCATGAACACCACATCAGAGTGAATGATGCGACTGAACCGCGTGCGCTGGAGCCACCAGTGAGCGGCCAGTAGCTCATTGAGGCCCTTTGTGTTGTATGCGCTTGGTTTCAAGCTTCTAAGACCTTCCAATTTCAAGCTATGAAGGAAAAGTGAAGACACGTTTACTTTTCATATTTCATGACAGTTGGCTGAGACGGCCAAAACATGCGCTCGTGGAAACTTTTTTCAAAATCCACTTTGGGCTTGTAAGATGTTGTAAAGTGACTTTCTGTCACAATGCACTACATGCACCTCAACACCCAACTTCATGAACACCACATCAGAGTGAATGATGCGACTGAACCGCGTGCGCTGGAGCCACCAGTGAGCGGCCAGTAGCTCATTGAGGCCCTTTGTGTTCTGCTTCTAAGACCTTCCAATTTCAAGCTATGAAGGAAAAGTGAAGACACGTTTACTTTTCATATTTCATGACAGTTGGCTGAGACGGCCAAAACATGCGCTCGTGGAAACTTTTTTCAAAATCCACTTTGGGCTTGTAAGATGTTGTAAAGTGACTTTCTGTCACAATGCACTACATGCACCTCAACACCCAACTTCATGAACACCACATCAGAGTGAATGATGCGACTGAACCGCGTGCGCTGGAGCCACCAGTGAGCGGCCAGTAGCTCATTGAGGCCCTTTGTGTTGTATGCGCTTGGTTTCAAGCTTCTAAGACCTTCCAATTTCAAGCTATGAAGGAAAAGTGAAGACACGTTTACTTTTCATATTTCATGACAGTTGGCTGAGACGGCCAAAACATGCGCTCGTGGAAACTTTTTTCAAAATCCACTTTGGGCTTGTAAGATGTTGTAAAGTGACTTTCTGTCACAATGCACTACATGCACCTCAACACCCAACTTCATGAACACCACATCAGAGTGAATGATGCGACTGAACCGCGTGCGCTGGAGCCACCAGTGAGCGGCCAGTAGCTCATTGAGGCCCTTTGTGTTGTATGCGCTTGGTTTCAAGCTTCTAAGACCTTCCAATTTCAAGCTATGAAGGAAAAGTGAAGACACGTTTACTTTTCATATTTCATGACAGTTGGCTGAGACGGCCAAAACATGCGCTCGTGGAAACTTTTTTCAAAATCCACTTTGGGCTTGTAAGATGTTGTAAAGTGACTTTCTGTCACAATGCACTACATGCACCTCAACACCCAACTTCATGAACACCACATCAGAGTGAATGATGCGACTGAACCGCGTGCGCTGGAGCCACCAGTGAGCGGCCAGTAGCTCATTGAGGCCCTTTGTGTTGTATGCGCTTGGTTTCAAGCTTCTAAGACCTTCCAATTTCAAGCTATGAAGGAAAAGTGAAGACACGTTTACTTTTCATATTTCATGACAGTTGGCTGAGACGGCCAAAACATGCGCTCGTGGAAACTTTTTTCAAAATCCACTTTGGGCTTGTAAGATGTTGTAAAGTGACTTTCTGTCACAATGCACTACATGCACCTCAACACCCAACTTCATGAACACCACATCAGAGTGAATGATGCGACTGAACCGCGTGCGCTGGAGCCACCAGTGAGCGGCCAGTAGCTCATTGAGGCCCTTTGTGTTGTATGCGCTTGGTTTCAAGCTTCTAAGACCTTCCAATTTCAAGCTATGAAGGAAAAGTGAAGACACGTTTACTTTTCATATTTCATGACAGTTGGCTGAGACGGCCAAAACATGCGCTCGTGGAAACTTTTTTCAAAATCCACTTTGGGCTTGTAAGATGTTGTAAAGTGACTTTCTGTCACAATGCACTACATGCACCTCAACACCCAACTTCATGAACACCACATCAGAGTGAATGATGCGACTGAACCGCGTGCGCTGGAGCCACCAGTGAGCGGCCAGTAGCTCATTGAGGCCCTTTGTGTTGTATGCGCTTGGTTTCAAGCTTCTAAGACCTTCCAATTTCAAGCTATGAAGGAAAAGTGAAGACACGTTTACTTTTCATATTTCATGACAGTTGGCTGAGACGGCCAAAACATGCGCTCGTGGAAACTTTTTTCAAAATCCACTTTGGGCTTGTAAGATGTTGTAAAGTGACTTTCTGTCACAATGCACTACATGCACCTCAACACCCAACTTCATGAACACCACATCAGAGTGAATGATGCGACTGAACCGCGTGCGCTGGAGCCACCAGTGAGCGGCCAGTAGCTCATTGAGGCCCTTTGTGTTGTATGCGCTTGGTTTCAAGCTTCTAAGACCTTCCAATTTCAAGCTATGAAGGAAAAGTGAAGACACGTTTACTTTTCATATTTCATGACAGTTGGCTGAGACGGCCAAAACATGCGCTCGTGGAAACTTTTTTCAAAATCCACTTTGGGCTTGTAAGATGTTGTAAAGTGACTTTCTGTCACAATGCACTACATGCACCTCAACACCCAACTTCATGAACACCACATCAGAGTGAATGATGCGACTGAACCGCGTGCGCTGGAGCCACCAGTGAGCGGCCAGTAGCTCATTGAGGCCCTTTGTGTTGTATGCGCTTGGTTTCAAGCTTCTAAGACCTTCCAATTTCAAGCTATGAAGGAAAAGTGAAGACACGTTTACTTTTCATATTTCATGACAGTTGGCTGAGACGGCCAAAACATGCGCTCGTGGAAACTTTTTTCAAAATCCACTTTGGGCTTGTAAGATGTTGTAAAGTGACTTTCTGTCACAATGCACTACATGCACCTCAACACCCAACTTCATGAACACCACATCAGAGTGAATGATGCGACTGAACCGCGTGCGCTGGAGCCACCAGTGAGCGGCCAGTAGCTCATTGAGGCCCTTTGTGTTGTATGCGCTTGGTTTCAAGCTTCTAAGACCTTCCAATTTCAAGCTATGAAGGAAAAGTGAAGACACGTTTACTTTTCATATTTCATGACAGTTGGCTGAGACGGCCAAAACATGCGCTCGTGGAAACTTTTTTCAAAATCCACTTTGGGCTTGTAAGATGTTGTAAAGTGACTTTCTGTCACAATGCACTACATGCACCTCAACACCCAACTTCATGAACACCACATCAGAGTGAATGATGCGACTGAACCGCGTGCGCTGGAGCCACCAGTGAGCGGCCAGTAGCTCATTGAGGCCCTTTGTGTTGTATGCGCTTGGTTTCAAGCTTCTAAGACCTTCCAATTTCAAGCTATGAAGGAAAAGTGAAGACACGTTTACTTTTCATATTTCATGACAGTTGGCTGAGACGGCCAAAACATGCGCTCGTGGAAACTTTTTTCAAAATCCACTTTGGGCTTGTAAGATGTTGTAAAGTGACTTTCTGTCACAATGCACTACATGCACCTCAACACCCAACTTCATGAACACCACATCAGAGTGAATGATGCGACTGAACCGCGTGCGCTGGAGCCACCAGTGAGCGGCCAGTAGCTCATTGAGGCCCTTTGTGTTGTATGCGCTTGGTTTCAAGCTTCTAAGACCTTCCAATTTCAAGCTATGAAGGAAAAGTGAAGACACGTTTACTTTTCATATTTCATGACAGTTGGCTGAGACGGCCAAAACATGCGCTCGTGGAAACTTTTTTCAAAATCCACTTTGGGCTTGTAAGATGTTGTAAAGTGACTTTCTGTCACAATTGACTTTCTGTCACAATGCACTACATGCACCTCAACACCCAACTTCATGAACACCACATCAGAGTGAATGATGCGACTGAACCGCGTGCGCTGGAGCCACCAGTGAGCGGCCAGTAGCTCATTGAGGCCCTTTGTGTTGTATGCGCTTGGTTTCAAGCTTCTAAGACCTTCCAATTTCAAGCTATGAAGGAAAAGTGAAGACACGTTTACTTTTCATATTTCATGACAGTTGGCTGAGACGGCCAAAACATGCGCTCGTGGAAACTTTTTTCAAAATCCACTTTGGGCTTGTAAGATGTTGTAAAGTGACTTTCTGTCACAATGCACTACATGCACCTCAACACCCAACTTCATGAACACCACATCAGAGTGAATGATGCGACTGAACCGCGTGCGCTGGAGCCACCAGTGAGCGGCCAGTAGCTCATTGAGGCCCTTTGTGTTGTATGCGCTTGGTTTCAAGCTTCTAAGACCTTCCAATTTCAAGCTATGAAGGAAAAGTGAAGACACGTTTACTTTTCATATTTCATGACAGTTGGCTGAGACGGCCAAAACATGCGCTCGTGGAAACTTTTTTCAAAATCCACTTTGGGCTTGTAAGATGTTGTAAAGTGACTTTCTGTCACAATGCACTACATGCACCTCAACACCCAACTTCATGAACACCACATCAGAGTGAATGATGCGACTGAACCGCGTGCGCTGGAGCCACCAGTGAGCGGCCAGTAGCTCATTGAGGCCCTTTGTGTTGTATGCGCTTGGTTTCAAGCTTCTAAGACCTTCCAATTTCAAGCTATGAAGGAAAAGTGAAGACACGTTTACTTTTCATATTTCATGACAGTTGGCTGAGACGGCCAAAACATGCGCTCGTGGAAACTTTTTTCAAAATCCACTTTGGGCTTGTAAGATGTTGTAAAGTGACTTTCTGTCACAATGCACTACATGCACCTCAACACCCAACTTCATGAACACCACATCAGAGTGAATGATGCGACTGAACCGCGTGCGCTGGAGCCACCAGTGAGCGGCCAGTAGCTCATTGAGGCCCTTTGTGTTGTATGCGCTTGGTTTCAAGCTTCTAAGACCTTCCAATTTCAAGCTATGAAGGAAAAGTGAAGACACGTTTACTTTTCATATTTCATGACAGTTGGCTGAGACGGCCAAAACATGCGCTCGTGGAAACTTTTTTCAAAATCCACTTTGGGCTTGTAAGATGTTGTAAAGTGACTTTCTGTCACAATGCACTACATGCACCTCAACACCCAACTTCATGAACACCACATCAGAGTGAATGATGCGACTGAACCGCGTGCGCTGGAGCCACCAGTGAGCGGCCAGTAGCTCATTGAGGCCCTTTGTGTTGTATGCGCTTGGTTTCAAGCTTCTAAGACCTTCCAATTTCAAGCTATGAAGGAAAAGTGAAGACACGTTTACTTTTCATATTTCATGACAGTTGGCTGAGACGGCCAAAACATGCGCTCGTGGAAACTTTTTTCAAAATCCACTTTGGGCTTGTAAGATGTTGTAAAGTGACTTTCTGTCACAATGCACTACATGCACCTCAACACCCAACTTCATGAACACCACATCAGAGTGAATGATGCGACTGAACCGCGTGCGCTGGAGCCACCAGTGAGCGGCCAGTAGCTCATTGAGGCCCTTTGTGTTGTATGCGCTTGGTTTCAAGCTTCTAAGACCTTCCAATTTCAAGCTATGAAGGAAAAGTGAAGACACGTTTACTTTTCATATTTCATGACAGTTGGCTGAGACGGCCAAAACATGCGCTCGTGGAAACTTTTTTCAAAATCCACTTTGGGCTTGTAAGATGTTGTAAAGTGACTTTCTGTCACAATGCACTACATGCACCTCAACACCCAACTTCATGAACACCACATCAGAGTGAATGATGCGACTGAACCGCGTGCGCTGGAGCCACCAGTGAGCGGCCAGTAGCTCATTGAGGCCCTTTGTGTTGTATGCGCTTGGTTTCAAGCTTCTAAGACCTTCCAATTTCAAGCTATGAAGGAAAAGTGAAGACACGTTTACTTTTCATATTTCATGACAGTTGGCTGAGACGGCCAAAACATGCGCTCGTGGAAACTTTTTTCAAAATCCACTTTGGGCTTGTAAGATGTTGTAAAGTGACTTTCTGTCACAATGCACTACATGCACCTCAACACCCAACTTCATGAACACCACATCAGAGTGAATGATGCGACTGAACCGCGTGCGCTGGAGCCACCAGTGAGCGGCCAGTAGCTCATTGAGGCCCTTTGTGTTGTATGCGCTTGGTTTCAAGCTTCTAAGACCTTCCAATTTCAAGCTATGAAGGAAAAGTGAAGACACGTTTACTTTTCATATTTCATGACAGTTGGCTGAGACGGCCAAAACATGCGCTCGTGGAAACTTTTTTCAAAATCCACTTTGGGCTTGTAAGATGTTGTAAAGTGACTTTCTGTCACAATGCACTACATGCACCTCAACACCCAACTTCATGAACACCACATCAGAGTGAATGATGCGACTGAACCGCGTGCGCTGGAGCCACCAGTGAGCGGCCAGTAGCTCATTGAGGCCCTTTGTGTTGTATGCGCTTGGTTTCAAGCTTCTAAGACCTTCCAATTTCAAGCTATGAAGGAAAAGTGAAGACACGTTTACTTTTCATATTTCATGACAGTTGGCTGAGACGGCCAAAACATGCGCTCGTGGAAACTTTTTTCAAAATCCACTTTGGGCTTGTAAGATGTTGTAAAGTGACTTTCTGTCACAATGCACTACATGCACCTCAACACCCAACTTCATGAACACCACATCAGAGTGAATGATGCGACTGAACCGCGTGCGCTGGAGCCACCAGTGAGCGGCCAGTAGCTCATTGAGGCCCTTTGTGTTGTATGCGCTTGGTTTCAAGCTTCTAAGACCTTCCAATTTCAAGCTATGAAGGAAAAGTGAAGACACGTTTACTTTTCATATTTCATGACAGTTGGCTGAGACGGCCAAAACATGCGCTCGTGGAAACTTTTTTCAAAATCCACTTTGGGCTTGTAAGATGTTGTAAAGTGACTTTCTGTCACAATGCACTACATGCACCTCAACACCCAACTTCATGAACACCACATCAGAGTGAATGATGCGACTGAACCGCGTGCGCTGGAGCCACCAGTGAGCGGCCAGTAGCTCATTGAGGCCCTTTGTGTTGTATGCGCTTGGTTTCAAGCTTCTAAGACCTTCCAATTTCAAGCTATGAAGGAAAAGTGAAGACACGTTTACTTTTCATATTTCATGACAGTTGGCTGAGACGGCCAAAACATGCGCTCGTGGAAACTTTTTTCAAAATCCACTTTGGGCTTGTAAGATGTTGTAAAGTGACTTTCTGTCACAATGCACTACATGCACCTCAACACCCAACTTCATGAACACCACATCAGAGTGAATGATGCGACTGAACCGCGTGCGCTGGAGCCACCAGTGAGCGGCCAGTAGCTCATTGAGGCCCTTTGTGTTGTATGCGCTTGGTTTCAAGCTTCTAAGACCTTCCAATTTCAAGCTATGAAGGAAAAGTGAAGACACGTTTACTTTTCATATTTCATGACAGTTGGCTGAGACGGCCAAAACATGCGCTCGTGGAAACTTTTTTCAAAATCCACTTTGGGCTTGTAAGATGTTGTAAAGTGACTTTCTGTCACAATGCACTACATGCACCTCAACACCCAACTTCATGAACACCACATCAGAGTGAATGATGCGACTGAACCGCGTGCGCTGGAGCCACCAGTGAGCGGCCAGTAGCTCATTGAGGCCCTTTGTGTTGTATGCGCTTGGTTTCAAGCTTCTAAGACCTTCCAATTTCAAGCTATGAAGGAAAAGTGAAGACACGTTTACTTTTCATATTTCATGACAGTTGGCTGAGACGGCCAAAACATGCGCTCGTGGAAACTTTTTTCAAAATCCACTTTGGGCTTGTAAGATGTTGTAAAGTGACTTTCTGTCACAATGCACTACATGCACCTCAACACCCAACTTCATGAACACCACATCAGAGTGAATGATGCGACTGAACCGCGTGCGCTGGAGCCACCAGTGAGCGGCCAGTAGCTCATTGAGGCCCTTTGTGTTGTATGCGCTTGGTTTCAAGCTTCTAAGACCTTCCAATTTCAAGCTATGAAGGAAAAGTGAAGACACGTTTACTTTTCATATTTCATGACAGTTGGCTGAGACGGCCAAAACATGCGCTCGTGGAAACTTTTTTCAAAATCCACTTTGGGCTTGTAAGATGTTGTAAAGTGACTTTCTGTCACAATGCACTACATGCACCTCAACACCCAACTTCATGAACACCACATCAGAGTGAATGATGCGACTGAACCGCGTGCGCTGGAGCCACCAGTGAGCGGCCAGTAGCTCATTGAGGCCCTTTGTGTTGTATGCGCTTGGTTTCAAGCTTCTAAGACCTTCCAATTTCAAGCTATGAAGGAAAAGTGAAGACACGTTTACTTTTCATATTTCATGACAGTTGGCTGAGACGGCCAAAACATGCGCTCGTGGAAACTTTTTTCAAAATCCACTTTGGGCTTGTAAGATGTTGTAAAGTGACTTTCTGTCACAATGCACTACATGCACCTCAACACCCAACTTCATGAACACCACATCAGAGTGAATGATGCGACTGAACCGCGTGCGCTGGAGCCACCAGTGAGCGGCCAGTAGCTCATTGAGGCCCTTTGTGTTGTATGCGCTTGGTATATCGTCACTGTGGAAATTTTCATATCATGAGAGGTGGTGTCATGCGTCGTGAATTTTCAAAATTTTTGACTTTCTGTCACAATGCACTACATGCGCGACTGAACCGCGTGCGCTGAGCACAGTGAGCGGCCAGTTGCTCATGAGGCCCTTTGTGTTGTATTCGCTTGGCTGCACTACATGCACCTCAACACCCAACTTCATGAACACCACATCAGAGTGAATGATGCGACTGAACCGCGTGCGCTGGAGCCACCAGTGAGCGGCCAGTAGCTCATTGAGGCCCTTTGTGTTGTATGCGCTTGGTTTCAAGCTTCTAAGACCTTCCAATTTCAAGCTATGAAGGAAAAGTGAAGACATGTTTACTTTTCATATTTCATGACAGTTGGCTGAGACGGCAAAACATGCGCTCGTGGAAACTTTTTTCAAAATCCACTTTGGGCTTGTAAGATGTTGTAAAGTGACTTTCTGTCACAATGCACTACATGCACCTCAACACCCAACTTCATGAACACCACATCAGAGTGAATGATGCGACTGAACCGCGTGCGCTGGAGCCACCAGTGAGCGGCCAGTAGCTCATTGAGGCCCTTTGTGTTGTATGCGCTTGGTTTCAAGCTTCTAAGACCTTCCAATTTCAAGCTATGAAGGAAAAGTGAAGACACGTTTACTTTTCATATTTCATGACAGTTGGCTGAGACGGCCAAAACATGCGCTCGTGGAAACTTTTTTCAAAATCCACTTTGGGCTTGTAAGATGTTGTAAAGTGACTTTCTGTCACAATGCACTACATGCACCTCAACACCCAACTTCATGAACACCACATCAGAGTGAATGATGCGACTGAACCGCGTGCGCTGGAGCCACCAGTGAGCGGCCAGTAGCTCATTGAGGCCCTTTGTGTTGTATGCGCTTGGTTTCAAGCTTCTAAGACCTTCCAATTTCAAGCTATGAAGGAAAAGTGAAGACACGTTTACTTTTCATATTTCATGACAGTTGGCTGAGACGGCCAAAACATGCGCTCGTGGAAACTTTTTTCAAAATCCACTTTGGGCTTGTAAGATGTTGCAAAGTGACTTTCTGTCACAATGCACTACATGCACCTCAACACCCAACTTCATGAACACCACATCAGAGTGAATGATGCGACTGAACCGCGTGCGCTGGAGCCACCAGTGAGCGGCCAGTAGCTCATTGAGGCCCTTTGTGTTGTATGCGCTTGGTTTCAAGCTTCTAAGACCTTCCAATTTCAAGCTATGAAGGAAAAGTGAAGACACGTTTACTTTTCATATTTCATGACAGTTGGCTGAGACGGCCAAAACATGCGCTCGTGGAAACTTTTTTCAAAATCCACTTTGGGCTTGTAAGATGTTGTAAAGTGACTTTCTGTCACAATGCACTACATGCACCTCAACACCCAACTTCATGAACACCACATCAGAGTGAATGATGCGACTGAACCGCGTGCGCTGGAGCCACCAGTGAGCGGCCAGTAGCTCATTGAGGCCCTTTGTGTTGTATGCGCTTGGTTTCAAGCTTCTAAGACCTTCCAATTTCAAGCTATGAAGGAAAAGTGAAGACACGTTTACTTTTCATATTTCATGACAGTTGGCTGAGACGGCCAAAACATGCGCTCGTGGAAACTTTTTTCAAAATCCACTTTGGGCTTGTAAGATGTTGCAAAGTGACTTTCTGTCACAATGCACTACATGCACCTCAACACCCAACTTCATGAACACCACATCAGAGTGAATGATGCGACTGAACCGCGTGCGCTGGAGCCACCAGTGAGCGGCCAGTAGCTCATTGAGGCCCTTTGTGTTGTATGCGCTTGGTTTCAAGCTTCTAAGACCTTCCAATTTCAAGCTATGAAGGAAAAGTGAAGACACGTTTACTTTTCATATTTCATGACAGTTGGCTGAGACGGCCAAAACATGCGCTCGTGGAAACTTTTTTCAAAATCCACTTTGGGCTTGTAAGATGTTGTAAAGTGACTTTCTGTCACAATGCACTACATGCACCTCAACACCCAACTTCATGAACACCACATCAGCAGGGGCGGAGTGGGACACTAAAATCCACCGGGAATATTCTGACCACACCGGCCCCCTACCCGCCGCCAGCCCACTGCCGGCCCAACCCACCCATGCCTTGAGCACGACCACCTTCCGTATATTATAAACACAAACAAAATGTTGGCTAAATGTAATATAGTCAATCTATGAAGGTCCAGGTCCAGACTTTCATGTTTCAGTTTTACGGGCATTTGCATGCAAAACATGCAATACACCATTTTTACACTAAATTTCTTGGTTGGGAAATGTATGTCCACATATACTGTAACATATACTGTAATCAAAAGTCAAAAGCATTTTACATCTCTACCTTGCCCTCTGCTTGGGCCTGCTCCTCTCACTGCTCCTGCACCTCCGCACCTTGCTCTTCTCCCTGGGCCCATTGTTCTTACTCTTCCTCATCCAGACATTAGGCTACAGTATTTGTCTTTTTATGTTTCTGTTTCCAAAAACATCACCTCCTCCTTTTACTGTGTAAGTATAATGTAAATGTAAAAAGTAACCCCTGCCACTGAGTCTAAGACAAACTGGAATCAGCTGTGGTTGGCCCAATTTACCCAACATCATCTATGTGCCAGTTATTCAATTGTTTGTTTATTATCAGCTGAGATATATTGTTTTTGAACTGATATCATTGCAGAAGGAGAGGTTACTGAGGGTTGGAATTGTTTTAACTATTGTGGGATGTCATGTGTTAACAGTAACATCTGTAAAATAATAGAAAAACGATCCATCATTTTGTTGTTTGTTAGGAAAATGTAAGCATTGTGGAAATGTGTTCACTGCCTGCATATTGTGCGAAAACGACATGAAATGTGTGAATGGTACGTCCGCAATGTGTTTAGAGTTTTGAAAACGTGACAACTGTTTGGACAAACGCTATGTCAGTCACTGAAAAAAACTGTAAGCCATTTATTCGTTTGAAATGTAGGCTACATGAGTTAACTAGCTTGTGATATTTTCCGTCTAGCAAGTAGCCTAACGTAGTTGAGCTTTGCGTCAATGATTTTCATTCTGTCAAATTTACCTGCACTCGTAATGGCCGTGGACTAGACTACGGGTAGCCTAAATCTGTTTTGAGCATTTAGATGCATGCTCCTCCAGCAGTCGCTTCTCCTTAATTCTGCCTTTTTCAGCCCCCTCTTTGTCTTTCCTCTTCTTGCCTTCCATATTAATCAAGCAAACACCTAATCCGTTCACTATCAAAACGCTACTTTCACGAATAGTGTAGGCTAAGGGGCCATGCCATTAGAGGAGGGGCCGCTCATCTATCCCCCTACATTTCTGTAATAGACTGACCTAGCAAACGTATTTGCCATTCCCAGGAGGCTTTGCTGTTCTATTTTGAATTTATTTGTAACCAAAAGAGTTAAATAATACTTTTTAATAATATGAAGAATTAAATGAAGACACCCAAGGCTACACACAAATGCACTGATCGGAGAGAACTGAGATGAATAGGCCTGTAATTAATATGTAAGGTAACCATGACTAAGGTATATATCGCAACTGAATGGTTTAAGTAGTGGTTGGTTTCCACATAAAGGCAATTGATGATGAGCGATTTCAGATGACGGAAACGCTTTAGAAAATATCTTATGATAACAAATGTTCCAGCGGCCGCTCAGGCACGTCTTGGGCCAGTGTAAATGCAACATCAGGCCGGCCGGCCTGGCGGGAAATGTCCCGAATCTCCCGATTACCACTCCGCCCCTGCACATCAGAGTGAATGATGCGACTGAACCGCGTGCGCTGGAGCCACCAGTGAGCGGCCAGTAGCTCATTGAGGCCCTTTGTGTTGTATGCGCTTGGTTTCAAGCTTCTAAGACCTTCCAATTTCAAGCTATGAAGGAAAAGTGAAGACACGTTTACTTTTCATATTTCATGACAGTTGGCTGAGACGGCCAAAACATGCGCTCGTGGAAACTTTTTTCAAAATCCACTTTGGGCTTGTAAGATGTTGCAAAGTGACTTTCTGTCACAATGCACTACATGCACCTCAACACCCAACTTCATGAACACCACATCAGAGTGAATGATGCGACTGAACCGCGTGCGCTGGAGCCACCAGTGAGCGGCCAGTAGCTCATTGAGGCCCTTTGTGTTGTATGCGCTTGGTTTCAAGCTTCTAAGACCTTCCAATTTCAAGCTATGAAGGAAAAGTGAAGACACGTTTACTTTTCATATTTCATGACAGTTGGCTGAGACGGCCAAAACATGCGCTCGTGGAAACTTTTTTCAAAATCCACTTTGGGCTTGTAAGATGTTGTAAAGTGACTTTCTGTCACAATGCACTACATGCACCTCAACACCCAACTTCATGAACACCACATCAGAGTGAATGATGCGACTGAACCGCGTGCGCTGGAGCCACCAGTGAGCGGCCAGTAGCTCATTGAGGCCCTTTGTGTTGTATGCGCTTGGTTTCAAGCTTCTAAGACCTTCCAATTTCAAGCTATGAAGGAAAAGTGAAGACACGTTTACTTTTCATATTTCATGACAGTTGGCTGAGACGGCCAAAACATGCGCTCGTGGAAACTTTTTTCAAAATCCACTTTGGGCTTGTAAGATGTTGTAAAGTGACTTTCTGTCACAATGCACTACATGCACCTCAACACCCAACTTCATGAACACCACATCAGAGTGAATGATGCGACTGAACCGCGTGCGCTGGAGCCACCAGTGAGCGGCCAGTAGCTCATTGAGGCCCTTTGTGTTGTATGCGCTTGGTTTCAAGCTTCTAAGACCTTCCAATTTCAAGCTATGAAGGAAAAGTGAAGACACGTTTACTTTTCATATTTCATGACAGTTGGCTGAGACGGCCAAAACATGCGCTCGTGGAAACTTTTTTCAAAATCCACTTTGGGCTTGTAAGATGTTGCAAAGTGACTTTCTGTCACAATGCACTACATGCACCTCAACACCCAACTTCATGAACACCACATCAGAGTGAATGATGCGACTGAACCGCGTGCGCTGGAGCCACCAGTGAGCGGCCAGTAGCTCATTGAGGCCCTTTGTGTTGTATGCGCTTGGTTTCAAGCTTCTAAGACCTTCCAATTTCAAGCTATGAAGGAAAAGTGAAGACACGTTTACTTTTCATATTTCATGACAGTTGGCTGAGACGGCCAAAACATGCGCTCGTGGAAACTTTTTTCAAAATCCACTTTGGGCTTGTAAGATGTTGTAAAGTGACTTTCTGTCACAATGCACTACATGCACCTCAACACCCAACTTCATGAACACCACATCAGAGTGAATGATGCGACTGAACCGCGTGCGCTGGAGCCACCAGTGAGCGGCCAGTAGCTCATTGAGGCCCTTTGTGTTGTATGCGCTTGGTTTCAAGCTTCTAAGACCTTCCAATTTCAAGCTATGAAGGAAAAGTGAAGACACGTTTACTTTTCATATTTCATGACAGTTGGCTGAGACGGCCAAAACATGCGCTCGTGGAAACTTTTTTCAAAATCCACTTTGGGCTTGTAAGATGTTGTAAAGTGACTTTCTGTCACAATGCACTACATGCACCTCAACACCCAACTTCATGAACACCACATCAGAGTGAATGATGCGACTGAACCGCGTGCGCTGGAGCCACCAGTGAGCGGCCAGTAGCTCATTGAGGCCCTTTGTGTTGTATGCGCTTGGTTTCAAGCTTCTAAGACCTTCCAATTTCAAGCTATGAAGGAAAAGTGAAGACACGTTTACTTTTCATATTTCATGACAGTTGGCTGAGACGGCCAAAACATGCGCTCGTGGAAACTTTTTTCAAAATCCACTTTGGGCTTGTAAGATGTTGCAAAGTGACTTTCTGTCACAATGCACTACATGCACCTCAACACCCAACTTCATGAACACCACATCAGAGTGAATGATGCGACTGAACCGCGTGCGCTGGAGCCACCAGTGAGCGGCCAGTAGCTCATTGAGGCCCTTTGTGTTGTATGCGCTTGGTTTCAAGCTTCTAAGACCTTCCAATTTAAAGCTATGAAGGAAAAGTGAAGACACGTTTACTTTTCATATTTCATGACAGTTGGCTGAGACGGCCAAAACATGCGCTCGTGGAAACTTTTTTCAAAATCCACTTTGGGCTTGTAAGATGTTGTAAAGTGACTTTCTGTCACAATGCACTACATGCACCTCAACACCCAACTTCATGAACACCACATCAGAGTGAATGATGCGACTGAACCGCGTGCGCTGGAGCCACCAGTGAGCGGCCAGTAGCTCATTGAGGCCCTTTGTGTTGTATGCGCTTGGTTTCAAGCTTCTAAGACCTTCCAATTTCAAGCTATGAAGGAAAAGTGAAGACACGTTTACTTTTCATATTTCATGACAGTTGGCTGAGACGGCCAAAACATGCGCTCGTGGAAACTTTTTTCAAAATCCACTTTGGGCTTGTAAGATGTTGTAAAGTGACTTTCTGTCACAATGCACTACATGCACCTCAACACCCAACTTCATGAACACCACATCAGAGTGAATGATGCGACTGAACCGCGTGCGCTGGAGCCACCAGTGAGCGGCCAGTAGCTCATTGAGGCCCTTTGTGTTGTATGCGCTTGGTTTCAAGCTTCTAAGACCTTCCAATTTCAAGCTATGAAGGAAAAGTGAAGACACGTTTACTTTTCATATTTCATGACAGTTGGCTGAGACGGCCAAAACATGCGCTCGTGGAAACTTTTTTCTTTCTTTCACATGTCTTTTTATTGAGTTTTTCATCACAATGCAAAACATACAATTCATTAACAGTTCAACACTCCAGCCCACAGCCCACAAACCCCCACCCCTATCCCTCCCACATTCTCATACAGACAAGGGAGAAAAGAAAGGAAAACAAAATAAGATAAATGATAATACTATAATAATAATTATAGTAATAGTAATAATAATAATAATTGAAAAAACATAAATAAATAAATAAAAAATAATAAAAATAAGTGAATAAAAACTGACCAAAATTGGAAACAATCATATTTGTATTCAGTGCAATATCAGAGAAGCCACAATACTAAGGACAACCATCCAGCACAAGCAACTATTCCTCGACTATACTGTCAGAGTCTGCAATGCTATCAAGAAAAGGGCCCCAGATTTTATAAAATTTATTCCCTGTTCCCCTGAGGGTAAACCTAATTTTTTCTAATGAGAGACAAGAAAGAACATCTTTAACCCATTGAGTGTGTTTGGGTGGAGCAGCCCCCTTCCAATGCATTAAGATTGAGCGGCGTGCTAAAAGAGAGGCGAAGGCAAGTGCTCTACATTTTGCTACAGGCAACTGCAGCTCTTCAGGGGCAACACCAAACAACGCCACAAGAGGATCTGGTGCAATCCTAATTTCTAGAATTTCAGAAAGAGTGTTAAAAACTGAACGCCAAAAATCCTCTAGTGTGGGGCAGGACCAGAACATATGAATAAGGGATCCATGTGCGCTCTGACATTTGTCACATATTGGGGAAAGATCTGGATATAATTTAGAAAGTTTTACTTTAGACAGATGGACACGGTGCACTACCTTGAACTGAATTAGAGAGTGACGTGCACACATAGAAGATCCATGAACTTGTCTCAGAATAGACTCCCAGACAGGGTCTGAGAAGTCTAAACCCAAGTCTTGCTCCCAGGCTGCCCGGATTGTGACTAAAGGTGGAGAGTTCAGGCCTGATATTAAATTATATAACCTTGAAACAGACCCTTTTGAAACTGGATCAAGAGAGAGAAATGCATCAAGAGGATTCACAGGTGGTAAAGATGGGAAATTTGGTACCTGATGCTGCACATAATGCCTCACCTGGAGAAACCTAAAAAAATGTGTAGTAGGCAGGCCAAACTGCTTTGACAACTGCCCAAAAGAGGCAAATGTGTTCTCTAAAAACAGGTCCTGAAAACAATGTAGTCCTAATTCATGCCAGTTTTGAAAAGTCTTATCTTGCATTGATGGTGCAAAGAAGTGATTAAATGCTATGGGGCTTAAAATAGAAGATTTCTGAAAGCCAAACGTCCTCCTGAACTGAACCCACACCCTAAGAGAATGATTCACCACTGGGTTATTGGTAGGCTTACAACCAATCCCAGGAAGGGCAGCACCCAAAAAACCTGACAGAGAGGTCTGCTTGCAGGCACTCTTTTCCATGGAGACCCAGGATGGACAGTCAGACTTAAGATGGAAACGCCACCAGTATAACATACATCGTATGTTAGCTGCCCAATAGTAGTACTTGAAATTGGGTAGGGCCATGCCACCCTGGTCCTTTGGCCTTTGGAGAAAAGCCTTACGCAGCCTAGGTTTTTTGCCATTCCAAATAAATGATGAAATTATAGAATCTAAAGATTTGAAAAAAGATAGAGGGATAAAGATTGGTATGCATTGGAACAAATACAGATACTTAGGAAGAACATTCATTTTAATTGAGTTGATACGGCCAACTACAGTCATATTAAGAGGTGACCATTTTGAAAGGTCTTGTTTAGTTTGCTCTAACAATTTGGCAAAATTAGCTTTAAAGAGATGGTTAAAGGAGTGTGTAACAGATATCCCAAGGTATGTAAAACTACTCTGAGCAATCTTAAAAGGTATATTTAAGTGTAGCTGTGATGCCTCATGGTTAATAGGAATAAGTTCGCTCTTGTGCAAGTTCAGTTTATATCCAGAGAACTGGCTAAATTTATTAAGCAAGGACAGAACAGCTGGTAACGACACATCTGGATTGGAAATATAAAGCAAAAGGTCATCAGCGTACAGCGACACCTTGTGTTCAGTATCTCCCCGCATCACACCTGAGATCTGACTTGATTCCCGCATAGCAATCGCAAGTGGCTCAATGGCCAGGACAAAAAGCAATGGACTCAGAGGACAGCCCTGTCGGGTTCCACGGTGAAGATTAAATGGATTGGAGTATTGACTATTGGTTAAGACTGATGCAGAAGGGGAACTGTATAGCAGCCTTATCCAAGATATGAAAACTCTGCCAAAACCAAACTTTTCTAGAACAGCAAATAAGTAGTCCCACTCCACCCTATCAAATGCCTTTTCTGCATCCATAGAAACAACGCACTCTGAGACTGATTTAGAAGGAGTATACAGAATATTAAAAAGACGACGGATATTAAAGAATGAGTGTCGGTTTTTAACGAACCCGGTCTGATCAGGAGATATAACAGCAGGGAGGACATCCTCAAGTCTTCTAGCCAATACCTTTGCTAAAATTTTCACATCTGCGTTTAGCAATGAAATAGGCCTATATGAGGCACAGTCTAATGGGTCCTTCCCACTTTTAGCCAACAATGAAATGCAAGCCTGATTCATAGTTGGTGGAAGCGTCCCCTTTTCAAGAGATTCTGTGAGAACCAAGGTTAGGTGACTAGAAAGCTGCATAGAAAATTTCTTGTAAAACTCTACAGGGAACCCATCTGGACCTGGGGATTTTCCAGACTGCATTGAAAATATGGCTGCCATGACTTCTTCCTGTGTAATGGGTTCCTCAAGACGTGTCTTATAGTCTGAGGATATAGTAGGAACATTCAATCCATCAAGGAAATCATCCATTTCATTTTTGTTCAATGAAGAATCAGAAGTATATAAATTACAATAAAAGTCTCTAAATTTAGAATTGATCTCATTAGGGTCACAGGTTATTCCTCCATCATCAAGCCGCAAGCCACTGATAACCTGTTTAGCTCTAGCCCCACGTAGCTGGCCAGCCAGCAGTTTTCCTGTCTTCTCCCCATGTTCATAAAAGTTACTTCTATTCCTCTGCAAAAGGTGTACAGTTTCTTGGGTTGAAAGCAGATCGAATTCAGTTTTCAGTTTTAAACGTTCCCTATACAGTTCAGGGGCAGGACTGATTGCATATTGCCCATCCAAGTCTTTGATCTGCTCCATGAGGCGTGTTTGCTGTTCTGACCTGATTTTGTTCCTGATGGCAGTGAAAGAAATGATCTGTCCTCTGAGATAGGCCTTAAGGGCCTCCCATACGGTTGCATCTGAAACTTCAGGGGATTTATTAATGCTCAGAAACATGCTGACCTGTTCTGAAATGAATTCAACAAAATCATCACTTGCCAAAAGAGTTGAGTTTAATCTCCAGTTTCTCCTAGGGCTGTTTAGATAGGGGAAGGTTAAGTCTAGCGTTAAAGGGGCATGATCAGAAATGACAATACTCTGGTATGCACAAGAGCGAACTTTGGACATTAGGCCATTATCAATAAAGAAATAATCAATCCTAGAATATGAATGATGCACATGCGAAAAATAGGAGTATTCTCTCTTAGTGGGATTCAAAAAGCGCCATGGATCACCTATGCTGTACTCTGAAAGGAAGTTGCGGATATAGGAAGCACATTTACTCCCCGAGTTGGGTCTAACAGAAGAGCGATCCATTACAGGATCTAGCCAGCAATTAAAGTCCCCCCCAATTATGAGAGGGTGTGAGTTCAGACCAGGAAGCAAGGCTAGGAAATGCTGGAAAAATTTGACATCATCTATATTTGGGCCATAGACATTAGCCAAAGTAACAGAGGTGTTGTTAAATAGTTTACCCGAAACAATTATGTACCTACCATTCTTGTCTGCTATAACATGCGAGGGGACAAATGGCACAGATTTATCAATCAGAATAGCTACCCCTCTAGCCTTCACTTGAAAAGAGGAGTGAAAAAGCTGCCCCACCCAACCTTTGTGAATACGCAAATGATCACCATGTCGAAGGTGGGTCTCCTGTAAGAAAGCCACTCCTGTCTTTAAATGTTTCAGATGAGAAAGGACCCGGTTTCTCTTCACTGGATGATTTAAGCCCTTTACATTCCAACTTACAAATCTAAGGTCACAACCCATTAGAATTGATGTAAAAGTTATAAGTGCTGGGGGGTACGGGCTGCACCCACCAGCTGCCAAGTGCTTGGTCACTACTAGTCTTATCAGGAAAGTGGCTATAACACTGAATCACATAAAGCATATTTAAGTCAAGGTCAACTAAACAAATCCCATCCATCCCCAAAAAAGTATCCCTACCCCCCACCCCACCCTTGTCCCCTGTCTGTAACCCTAGGATCCAAACAAAAACCCCTAAAGCTACTGTTGCACACAGCAGCAAGCTACTAAGGACATTCCTTTGTCCACCTAAAACCATTCCGATTGTTACCATTCAAGCCTCTATTCCCACACAGATAACAGTTAAATTCTGAAAACCTTTAAAACACTAAATTTATCTCTATATTTCAGTCTGAGTATTGAACCTGGGAAGAACTTCCCCATGTAATGGCATGTAACACATTTAAACTGACCATCAACTGATTGTAAAATTAGAGTTCTGCCCATAATGGGATATAATATATAATCAGGTAAGAATACAAAATATGATATGATATATGATACAATACAATATAGAATAGGCATAAAGGAAATAATAATAAAAAGGATAATTAATTCCCCCATGAGAAAACGTCAACCATAGAAAACATACGTTTCTTTCGCCACAAGGGGGCAATAACGGAACATTGTATCTCTGCAACGATAGTACCTAATACTAAAACAGAAGCTGCTAACGTTAACATCGTTGCCCTGCTAATTCTGTCCATATTATAGCATTTCGGATTGATCATACAGCAAAACTATACCCCTGGAACAATGTTATAACTACGTAACTACAAAATCTCCATGTCACAGAATGTTAGCGCATGGAAGGAGTGAGCAGTGCAATGCTAGCCGACAGTCAAACAGTTAACCTACAATTTGGTGTTGACATGAACATTAGCTAGCTGCGCTACTACGTTAGCAAAGCATGTAGGCTATGCCCACTGTGGTGAAATAATTTGAAAAGGACAGAAATCACATTTAATCTAGCCATTAGAAATGACTAGCCTATATGACATGTACGTTTCAAACCCTGATATCAGATGCACATTCTATTAAACTATCTGGAGCAAGGGTTACATTTAGGAGGGAGAAATGCGCTCCATATACTGCTTAGCCTCCGCCACTGATTTCAACCATTGCTTCTCACCGTTTGGCAGCGCAATACGGAGACGTGCCGGATACAGGAGAGAGGGTTTAAGTCCTCGGTTGTAAAGAGCAGACATGACCTCGCGGTACTCAGCCCGTTGAGCCAGCACTTCACCTGGATAGTCCTCGTAGATACGGATCTGGTGCCCTCTGTATTCAAGTTTCCCTCGTTTGCGTGCCTCTCGGATTATTCGGTCCTTGGTTTGGAACTTATGAAGCCGAATCAGCACCGGACGTGGTCTCTCCCCCTCCTTGGGTTTGGGTGCTAGAGTGCGATGAGCCCTGTCGACCTCAGGAGGAGATGGCAGCATCTGTTGTCCAAAGACCTCGGTGAGAAAGGTAGGAAAGAACTCCGATGGCCGAGGCCCCTCAACCGACTCAGGCAGACCCACGACACGAATATTTTGCCTCCTGCTACGCCCTTCCAGGTCGATTAGCTTAGCGCGTAGATGGTCATTGCTAGTCTGTAAAGCCGAACACCGATCCTCTAGGCTTGTGGCTCGTTGAGCCATGTCCTCAGCCGCTGTTTCGAGTGATGTTATGCGCTGTTCTTGGCTATCCAGTGTAGATTGTAGCAGGTTCAATTTAGATTCCAAAACCTGAAAAGACGATTTAAACTCTGCAGACAACTTAGTTGTGTGTTGATTCAGCAGGGCCGCCATGCTGTCCATGTTCAAGTTAGCTGTACCCTCATCCTTTTTGGAGCTCTTTCCAGCTTTGGTCGCCATGCTATGACTTTGTTATAAATGCAAAATTGAAACTAAAAGATCCGATACTAAAACTGAAATTATGTAGTGTAAAAAAGTAGGTTTAACGGTTAAAACGTGAACAAGTTAGTGGGAGGCTGTGGTTCCTGCGTCTATTCCATAAGCCCGCCAACCGGAAGTCCGGAAACTTTTTTCAAAATCCACTTTGGGCTTGTAAGATGTTGTAAAGTGACTTTCTGTCACAATGCAGTACATGCACCTCAACACCCAACTTCATGAACACCACATCAGAGTGAATGATGCGACTGAACCGCGTGCGCTGGAGCCACCAGTGAGCGGCCAGTAGCTCATTGAGGCCCTTTGTGTTGTATGCGCTTGGTTTCAAGCTTCTAAGACCTTCCAATTTCAAGCTATGAAGGAAAAGTGAAGACACGTTTACTTTTCATATTTCATGACAGTTGGCTGAGACGGCCAAAACATGCGCTTGTGGAAACTTTTTTCAAAATCCACTTTGGGCTTGTAAGATGTTGCAAAGTGACTTTCTGTCACAATGCACTACATGCACCTCAACACCCAACTTCATGAACACCACATCAGAGTGAATGATGCGACTGAACCGCGTGCGCTGGAGCCACCAGTGAGCGGCCAGTAGCTCATTGAGGCCCTTTGTGTTGTATGCGCTTGGTTTCAAGCTTCTAAGACCTTCCAATTTCAAGCTATGAAGGAAAAGTGAAGACACGTTTACTTTTCATATTTCATGACAGTTGGCTGAGACGGCCAAAACATGCGCTCGTGGAAACTTTTTTCAAAATCCACTTTGGGCTTGTAAGATGTTGTAAAGTGACTTTCTGTCACAATGCACTACATGCACCTCAACACCCAACTTCATGAACACCACATCAGAGTGAATGATGCGACTGAACCGCGTGCGCTGGAGCCACCAGTGAGCGGCCAGTAGCTCATTGAGGCCCTTTGTGTTGTATGCGCTTGGTTTCAAGCTTCTAAGACCTTCCAATTTCAAGCTATGAAGGAAAAGTGAAGACACGTTTACTTTTCATATTTCATGACAGTTGGCTGAGACGGCCAAAACATGCGCTCGTGGAAACTTTTTTCAAAATCCACTTTGGGCTTGTAAGATGTTGTAAAGTGACTTTCTGTCACAATGCACTACATGCACCTCAACACCCAACTTCATGAACACCACATCAGAGTGAATGATGCGACTGAACCGCGTGCGCTGGAGCCACCAGTGAGCGGCCAGTAGCTCATTGAGGCCCTTTGTGTTGTATGCGCTTGGTTTCAAGCTTCTAAGACCTTCCAATTTCAAGCTATGAAGGAAAAGTGAAGACACGTTTACTTTTCATATTTCATGACAGTTGGCTGAGACGGCCAAAACATGCGCTCGTGGAAACTTTTTTCAAAATCCACTTTGGGCTTGTAAGATGTTGCAAAGTGACTTTCTGTCACAATGCACTACATGCACCTCAACACCCAACTTCATGAACACCACATCAGAGTGAATGATGCGACTGAACCGCGTGCGCTGGAGCCACCAGTGAGCGGCCAGTAGCTCATTGAGGCCCTTTGTGTTGTATGCGCTTGGTTTCAAGCTTCTAAGACCTTCCAATTTCAAGCTATGAAGGAAAAGTGAAGACACGTTTACTTTTCATATTTCATGACAGTTGGCTGAGACGGCCAAAACATGCGCTCGTGGAAACTTTTTTCAAAATCCACTTTGGGCTTGTAAGATGTTGTAAAGTGACTTTCTGTCACAATGCACTACATGCACCTCAACACCCAACTTCATGAACACCACATCAGAGTGAATGATGCGACTGAACCGCGTGCGCTGGAGCCACCAGTGAGCGGCCAGTAGCTCATTGAGGCCCTTTGTGTTGTATGCGCTTGGTTTCAAGCTTCTAAGACCTTCCAATTTCAAGCTATGAAGGAAAAGTGAAGACACGTTTACTTTTCATATTTCATGACAGTTGGCTGAGACGGCCAAAACATGCGCTCGTGGAAACTTTTTTCAAAATCCACTTTGGGCTTGTAAGATGTTGTAAAGTGACTTTCTGTCACAATGCACTACATGCACCTCAACACCCAACTTCATGAACACCACATCAGAGTGAATGATGCGACTGAACCGCGTGCGCTGGAGCCACCAGTGAGCGGCCAGTAGCTCATTGAGGCCCTTTGTGTTGTATGCGCTTGGTTTCAAGCTTCTAAGACCTTCCAATTTCAAGCTATGAAGGAAAAGTGAAGACACGTTTACTTTTCATATTTCATGACAGTTGGCTGAGACGGCCAAAACATGCGCTCGTGGAAACTTTTTTCAAAATCCACTTTGGGCTTGTAAGATGTTGTAAAGTGACTTTCTGTCACAATGCACTACATGCACCTCAACACCCAACTTCATGAACACCACATCAGAGTGAATGATGCGACTGAACCGCGTGCGCTGGAGCCACCAGTGAACGGCCAGTAGCTCATTGAGGCCCTTTGTGTTGTATGCGCTTGGTTTCAAGCTTCTAAGACCTTCCAATTTCAAGCTATGAAGGAAAAGTGAAGACACGTTTACTTTTCATATTTCATGACAGTTGGCTGAGACGGCCAAAACATGCGCTCGTGGAAACTTTTTTCAAAATCCACTTTGGGCTTGTAAGATGTTGTAAAGTGACTTTCTGTCACAATGCACTACATGCACCTCAACACCCAACTTCATGAACACCACATCAGAGTGAATGATGCGACTGAACCGCGTGCGCTGGAGCCACCAGTGAGCGGCCAGTAGCTCATTGAGGCCCTTTGTGTTGTATGCGCTTGGTTTCAAGCTTCTAAGACCTTCCAATTTCAAGCTATGAAGGAAAAGTGAAGACACGTTTACTTTTCATATTTCATGACAGTTGGCTGAGACGGCCAAAACATGCGCTCGTGGAAACTTTTTTCAAAATCCACTTTGGGCTTGTAAGATGTTGTAAAGTGACTTTCTGTCACAATGCACTACATGCACCTCAACACCCAACTTCATGAACACCACATCAGAGTGAATGATGCGACTGAACCGCGTGCGCTGGAGCCACCAGTGAGCGGCCAGTAGCTCATTGAGGCCCTTTGTGTTGTATGCGCTTGGTTTCAAGCTTCTAAGACCTTCCAATTTCAAGCTATGAAGGAAAAGTGAAGACACGTTTACTTTTCATATTTCATGACAGTTGGCTGAGACGGCCAAAACATGCGCTCGTGGAAACTTTTTTCAAAATCCACTTTGGGCTTGTAAGATGTTGTAAAGTGACTTTCTGTCACAATGCAGTACATGCACCTCAACACCCAACTTCATGAACACCACATCAGAGTGAATGATGCGACTGAACCGCGTGCGCTGGAGCCACCAGTGAGCGGCCAGTAGCTCATTGAGGCCCTTTGTGTTGTATGCGCTTGGTTTCAAGCTTCTAAGACCTTCCAATTTCAAGCTATGAAGGAAAAGTGAAGACACGTTTACTTTTCATATTTCATGACAGTTGGCTGAGACGGCCAAAACATGCGCTCGTGGAAACTTTTTTCAAAATCCACTTTGGGCTTGTAAGATGTTGTAAAGTGACTTTCTGTCACAATGCAGTACATGCACCTCAACACCCAACTTCATGAACACCACATCAGAGTGAATGATGCGACTGAACCGCGTGCGCTGGAGCCACCAGTGAGCGGCCAGTAGCTCATTGAGGCCCTTTGTGTTGTATGCGCTTGGTTTCAAGCTTCTAAGACCTTCCAATTTCAAGCTATGAAGGAAAAGTGAAGACACGTTTACTTTTCATATTTCATGACAGTTGGCTGAGACGGCCAAAACATGCGCTCGTGGAAACTTTTTTCAAAATCCACTTTGGGCTTGTAAGATGTTGCAAAGTGACTTTCTGTCACAATGCACTACATGCACCTCAACACCCAACTTCATGAACACCACATCAGAGTGAATGATGCGACTGAACCGCGTGCGCTGGAGCCACCAGTGAGCGGCCAGTAGCTCATTGAGGCCCTTTGTGTTGTATGCGCTTGGTTTCAAGCTTCTAAGACCTTCCAATTTCAAGCTATGAAGGAAAAGTGAAGACACGTTTACTTTTCATATTTCATGACAGTTGGCTGAGACGGCCAAAACATGCGCTCGTGGAAACTTTTTTCAAAATCCACTTTGGGCTTGTAAGATGTTGTAAAGTGACTTTCTGTCACAATGCACTACATGCACCTCAACACCCAACTTCATGAACACCACATCAGAGTGAATGATGCGACTGAACCGCGTGCGCTGGAGCCACCAGTGAGCGGCCAGTAGCTCATTGAGGCCCTTTGTGTTGTATGCGCTTGGTTTCAAGCTTCTAAGACCTTCCAATTTCAAGCTATGAAGGAAAAGTGAAGACACGTTTACTTTTCATATTTCATGACAGTTGGCTGAGACGGCCAAAACATGCGCTCGTGGAAACTTTTTTCAAAATCCACTTTGGGCTTGTAAGATGTTGTAAAGTGACTTTCTGTCACAATGCAGTACATGCACCTCAACACCCAACTTCATGAACACCACATCAGAGTGAATGATGCGACTGAACCGCGTGCGCTGGAGCCACCAGTGAGCGGCCAGTAGCTCATTGAGGCCCTTTGTGTTGTATGCGCTTGGTTTCAAGCTTCTAAGACCTTCCAATTTCAAGCTATGAAGGAAAAGTGAAGACACGTTTACTTTTCATATTTCATGACAGTTGGCTGAGACGGCCAAAACATGCGCTCGTGGAAACTTTTTTCAAAATCCACTTTGGGCTTGTAAGATGTTGTAAAGTGACTTTCTGTCACAATGCAGTACATGCACCTCAACACCCAACTTCATGAACACCACATCAGAGTGAATGATGCGACTGAACCGCGTGCGCTGGAGCCACCAGTGAGCGGCCAGTAGCTCATTGAGGCCCTTTGTGTTGTATGCGCTTGGTTTCAAGCTTCTAAGACCTTCCAATTTCAAGCTATGAAGGAAAAGTGAAGACACGTTTACTTTTCATATTTCATGACAGTTGGCTGAGACGGCCAAAACATGCGCTCGTGGAAACTTTTTTCAAAATCCACTTTGGGCTTGTAAGATGTTGTAAAGTGACTTTCTGTCACAATGCACTACATGCACCTCAACACCCAACTTCATGAACACCACATCAGAGTGAATGATGCGACTGAACCGCGTGCGCTGGAGCCACCAGTGAGCGGCCAGTAGCTCATTGAGGCCCTTTGTGTTGTATGCGCTTGGTTTCAAGCTTCTAAGACCTTCCAATTTCAAGCTATGAAGGAAAAGTGAAGACACGTTTACTTTTCATATTTCATGACAGTTGGCTGAGACGGCCAAAACATGCGCTCGTGGAAACTTTTTTCAAAATCCACTTTGGGCTTGTAAGATGTTGTAAAGTGACTTTCTGTCACAATGCACTACATGCACCTCAACACCCAACTTCATGAACACCACATCAGAGTGAATGATGCGACTGAACCGCGTGCGCTGGAGCCACCAGTGAGCGGCCAGTAGCTCATTGAGGCCCTTTGTGTTGTATGCGCTTGGTTTCAAGCTTCTAAGACCTTCCAATTTCAAGCTATGAAGGAAAAGTGAAGACACGTTTACTTTTCATATTTCATGACAGTTGGCTGAGACGGCCAAAACATGCGCTCGTGGAAACTTTTTTCAAAATCCACTTTGGGCTTGTAAGATGTTGTAAAGTGACTTTCTGTCACAATGCACTACATGCACCTCAACACCCAACTTCATGAACACCACATCAGAGTGAATGATGCGACTGAACCGCGTGCGCTGGAGCCACCAGTGAGCGGCCAGTAGCTCATTGAGGCCCTTTGTGTTGTATGCGCTTGGTTTCAAGCTTCTAAGACCTTCCAATTTCAAGCTATGAAGGAAAAGTGAAGACACGTTTACTTTTCATATTTCATGACAGTTGGCTGAGACGGCCAAAACATGCGCTCGTGGAAACTTTTTTCAAAATCCACTTTGGGCTTGTAAGATGTTGTAAAGTGACTTTCTGTCACAATGCACTACATGCACCTCAACACCCAACTTCATGAACACCACATCAGAGTGAATGATGCGACTGAACCGCGTGCGCTGGAGCCACCAGTGAGCGGCCAGTAGCTCATTGAGGCCCTTTGTGTTGTATGCGCTTGGTTTCAAGCTTCTAAGACCTTCCAATTTCAAGCTATGAAGGAAAAGTGAAGACACGTTTACTTTTCATATTTCATGACAGTTGGCTGAGACGGCCAAAACATGCGCTCGTGGAAACTTTTTTCAAAATCCACTTTGGGCTTGTAAGATGTTGTAAAGTGACTTTCTGTCACAATGCACTACATGCACCTCAACACCCAACTTCATGAACACCACATCAGAGTGAATGATGCGACTGAACCGCGTGCGCTGGAGCCACCAGTGAGCGGCCAGTAGCTCATTGAGGCCCTTTGTGTTGTATGCGCTTGGTTTCAAGCTTCTAAGACCTTCCAATTTCAAGCTATGAAGGAAAAGTGAAGACACGTTTACTTTTCATATTTCATGACAGTTGGCTGAGACGGCCAAAACATGCGCTCGTGGAAACTTTTTTCAAAATCCACTTTGGGCTTGTAAGATGTTGTAAAGTGACTTTCTGTCACAATGCACTACATGCACCTCAACACCCAACTTCATGAACACCACATCAGAGTGAATGATGCGACTGAACCGCGTGCGCTGGAGCCACCAGTGAGCGGCCAGTAGCTCATTGAGGCCCTTTGTGTTGTATGCGCTTGGTTTCAAGCTTCTAAGACCTTCCAATTTCAAGCTATGAAGGAAAAGTGAAGACACGTTTACTTTTCATATTTCATGACAGTTGGCTGAGACGGCCAAAACATGCGCTCGTGGAAACTTTTTTCAAAATCCACTTTGGGCTTGTAAGATGTTGTAAAGTGACTTTCTGTCACAATGCACTACATGCACCTCAACACCCAACTTCATGAACACCACATCAGAGTGAATGATGCGACTGAACCGCGTGCGCTGGAGCCACCAGTGAGCGGCCAGTAGCTCATTGAGGCCCTTTGTGTTGTATGCGCTTGGTTTCAAGCTTCTAAGACCTTCCAATTTCAAGCTATGAAGGAAAAGTGAAGACACGTTTACTTTTCATATTTCATGACAGTTGGCTGAGACGGCCAAAACATGCGCTCGTGGAAACTTTTTTCAAAATCCACTTTGGGCTTGTAAGATGTTGTAAAGTGACTTTCTGTCACAATGCACTACATGCACCTCAACACCCAACTTCATGAACACCACATCAGAGTGAATGATGCGACTGAACCGCGTGCGCTGGAGCCACCAGTGAGCGGCCAGTAGCTCATTGAGGCCCTTTGTGTTGTATGCGCTTGGTTTCAAGCTTCTAAGACCTTCCAATTTCAAGCTATGAAGGAAAAGTGAAGACACGTTTACTTTTCATATTTCATGACAGTTGGCTGAGACGGCCAAAACATGCGCTCGTGGAAACTTTTTTCAAAATCCACTTTGGGCTTGTAAGATGTTGTAAAGTGACTTTCTGTCACAATGCACTACATGCACCTCAACACCCAACTTCATGAACACCACATCAGAGTGAATGATGCGACTGAACCGCGTGCGCTGGAGCCACCAGTGAGCGGCCAGTAGCTCATTGAGGCCCTTTGTGTTGTATGCGCTTGGTTTCAAGCTTCTAAGACCTTCCAATTTCAAGCTATGAAGGAAAAGTGAAGACACGTTTACTTTTCATATTTCATGACAGTTGGCTGAGACGGCCAAAACATGCGCTCGTGGAAACTTTTTTCAAAATCCACTTTGGGCTTGTAAGATGTTGTAAAGTGACTTTCTGTCACAATGCACTACATGCACCTCAACACCCAACTTCATGAACACCACATCAGAGTGAATGATGCGACTGAACCGCGTGCGCTGGAGCCACCAGTGAGCGGCCAGTAGCTCATTGAGGCCCTTTGTGTTGTATGCGCTTGGTTTCAAGCTTCTAAGACCTTCCAATTTCAAGCTATGAAGGAAAAGTGAAGACACGTTTACTTTTCATATTTCATGACAGTTGGCTGAGACGGCCAAAACATGCGCTCGTGGAAACTTTTTTCAAAATCCACTTTGGGCTTGTAAGATGTTGTAAAGTGACTTTCTGTCACAATGCACTACATGCACCTCAACACCCAACTTCATGAACACCACATCAGAGTGAATGATGCGACTGAACCGCGTGCGCTGGAGCCACCAGTGAGCGGCCAGTAGCTCATTGAGGCCCTTTGTGTTGTATGCGCTTGGTTTCAAGCTTCTAAGACCTTCCAATTTCAAGCTATGAAGGAAAAGTGAAGACACGTTTACTTTTCATATTTCATGACAGTTGGCTGAGACGGCCAAAACATGCGCTCGTGGAAACTTTTTTCAAAATCCACTTTGGGCTTGTAAGATGTTGTAAAGTGACTTTCTGTCACAATGCACTACATGCACCTCAACACCCAACTTCATGAACACCACATCAGAGTGAATGATGCGACTGAACCGCGTGCGCTGGAGCCACCAGTGAGCGGCCAGTAGCTCATTGAGGCCCTTTGTGTTGTATGCGCTTGGTTTCAAGCTTCTAAGACCTTCCAATTTCAAGCTATGAAGGAAAAGTGAAGACACGTTTACTTTTCATATTTCATGACAGTTGGCTGAGACGGCCAAAACATGCGCTCGTGGAAACTTTTTTCAAAATCCACTTTGGGCTTGTAAGATGTTGTAAAGTGACTTTCTGTCACAATGCAGCTACATGCACCTCAACACCCAACTTCATGAACACCACATCAGAGTGAATGATGCGACTGAACCGCGTGCGCTGGAGCCACCAGTGAGCGGCCAGTAGCTCATTGAGGCCCTTTGTGTTGTATGCGCTTGGTTTCAAGCTTCTAAGACCTTCCAATTTCAAGCTATGAAGGAAAAGTGAAGACACGTTTACTTTTCATATTTCATGACAGTTGGCTGAGACGGCCAAAACATGCGCTCGTGGAAACTTTTTTCAAAATCCACTTTGGGCTTGTAAGATGTTGTAAAGTGACTTTCTGTCACAATGCACTACATGCACCTCAACACCCAACTTCATGAACACCACATCAGAGTGAATGATGCGACTGAACCGCGTGCGCTGGAGCCACCAGTGAGCGGCCAGTAGCTCATTGAGGCCCTTTGTGTTGTATGCGCTTGGTTTCAAGCTTCTAAGACCTTCCAATTTCAAGCTATGAAGGAAAAGTGAAGACACGTTTACTTTTCATATTTCATGACAGTTGGCTGAGACGGCCAAAACATGCGCTCGTGGAAACTTTTTTCAAAATCCACTTTGGGCTTGTAAGATGTTGTAAAGTGACTTTCTGTCACAATGCACTACATGCACCTCAACACCCAACTTCATGAACACCACATCAGAGTGAATGATGCGACTGAACCGCGTGCGCTGGAGCCACCAGTGAGCGGCCAGTAGCTCATTGAGGCCCTTTGTGTTGTATGCGCTTGGTTTCAAGCTTCTAAGACCTTCCAATTTCAAGCTATGAAGGAAAAGTGAAGACACGTTTACTTTTCATATTTCATGACAGTTGGCTGAGACGGCCAAAACATGCGCTCGTGGAAACTTTTTTCAAAATCCACTTTGGGCTTGTAAGATGTTGTAAAGTGACTTTCTGTCACAATGCACTACATGCACCTCAACACCCAACTTCATGAACACCACATCAGAGTGAATGATGCGACTGAACCGCGTGCGCTGGAGCCACCAGTGAGCGGCCAGTAGCTCATTGAGGCCCTTTGTGTTGTATGCGCTTGGTTTCAAGCTTCTAAGACCTTCCAATTTCAAGCTATGAAGGAAAAGTGAAGACACGTTTACTTTTCATATTTCATGACAGTTGGCTGAGACGGCCAAAACATGCGCTCGTGGAAACTTTTTTCAAAATCCACTTTGGGCTTGTAAGATGTTGTAAAGTGACTTTCTGTCACAATGCACTACATGCACCTCAACACCCAACTTCATGAACACCACATCAGAGTGAATGATGCGACTGAACCGCGTGCGCTGGAGCCACCAGTGAGCGGCCAGTAGCTCATTGAGGCCCTTTGTGTTGTATGCGCTTGGTTTCAAGCTTCTAAGACCTTCCAATTTCAAGCTATGAAGGAAAAGTGAAGACACGTTTACTTTTCATATTTCATGACAGTTGGCTGAGACGGCCAAAACATGCGCTCGTGGAAACTTTTTTCAAAATCCACTTTGGGCTTGTAAGATGTTGTAAAGTGACTTTCTGTCACAATGCACTACATGCACCTCAACACCCAACTTCATGAACACCACATCAGAGTGAATGATGCGACTGAACCGCGTGCGCTGGAGCCACCAGTGAGCGGCCAGTAGCTCATTGAGGCCCTTTGTGTTGTATGCGCTTGGTTTCAAGCTTCTAAGACCTTCCAATTTCAAGCTATGAAGGAAAAGTGAAGACACGTTTACTTTTCATATTTCATGACAGTTGGCTGAGACGGCCAAAACATGCGCTCGTGGAAACTTTTTTCAAAATCCACTTTGGGCTTGTAAGATGTTGTAAAGTGACTTTCTGTCACAATGCACTACATGCACCTCAACACCCAACTTCATGAACACCACATCAGAGTGAATGATGCGACTGAACCGCGTGCGCTGGAGCCACCAGTGAGCGGCCAGTAGCTCATTGAGGCCCTTTGTGTTGTATGCGCTTGGTTTCAAGCTTCTAAGACCTTCCAATTTCAAGCTATGAAGGAAAAGTGAAGACACGTTTACTTTTCATATTTCATGACAGTTGGCTGAGACGGCCAAAACATGCGCTCGTGGAAACTTTTTTCAAAATCCACTTTGGGCTTGTAAGATGTTGTAAAGTGACTTTCTGTCACAATGCACTACATGCACCTCAACACCCAACTTCATGAACACCACATCAGAGTGAATGATGCGACTGAACCGCGTGCGCTGGAGCCACCAGTGAGCGGCCAGTAGCTCATTGAGGCCCTTTGTGTTGTATGCGCTTGGTTTCAAGCTTCTAAGACCTTCCAATTTCAAGCTATGAAGGAAAAGTGAAGACACGTTTACTTTTCATATTTCATGACAGTTGGCTGAGACGGCCAAAACATGCGCTCGTGGAAACTTTTTTCAAAATCCACTTTGGGCTTGTAAGATGTTGTAAAGTGACTTTCTGTCACAATGCACTACATGCACCTCAACACCCAACTTCATGAACACCACATCAGAGTGAATGATGCGACTGAACCGCGTGCGCTGGAGCCACCAGTGAGCGGCCAGTAGCTCATTGAGGCCCTTTGTGTTGTATGCGCTTGGTTTCAAGCTTCTAAGACCTTCCAATTTCAAGCTATGAAGGAAAAGTGAAGACACGTTTACTTTTCATATTTCATGACAGTTGGCTGAGACGGCCAAAACATGCGCTCGTGGAAACTTTTTTCAAAATCCACTTTGGGCTTGTAAGATGTTGTAAAGTGACTTTCTGTCACAATGCACTACATGCACCTCAACACCCAACTTCATGAACACCACATCAGAGTGAATGATGCGACTGAACCGCGTGCGCTGGAGCCACCAGTGAGCGGCCAGTAGCTCATTGAGGCCCTTTGTGTTGTATGCGCTTGGTTTCAAGCTTCTAAGACCTTCCAATTTCAAGCTATGAAGGAAAAGTGAAGACACGTTTACTTTTCATATTTCATGACAGTTGGCTGAGACGGCCAAAACATGCGCTCGTGGAAACTTTTTTCAAAATCCACTTTGGGCTTGTAAGATGTTGTAAAGTGACTTTCTGTCACAATGCAGCTACATGCACCTCAACACCCAACTTCATGAACACCACATCAGAGTGAATGATGCGACTGAACCGCGTGCGCTGGAGCCACCAGTGAGCGGCCAGTAGCTCATTGAGGCCCTTTGTGTTGTATGCGCTTGGTTTCAAGCTTCTAAGACCTTCCAATTTCAAGCTATGAAGGAAAAGTGAAGACACGTTTACTTTTCATATTTCATGACAGTTGGCTGAGACGG